>NC_139719.1:40312154-40332154 GCF_964188405.1 Protomyctophum parallelum
TTCATTCATGCACCACCACCACCATGCATGCAGGGTATTTCAGAAGATGCCAGGAAAGGAGAGAACTCACCACACACAACAACACAATACAAGCACAACACCCCTGCAGGGGACAGACAGGAGGATGGGTGGTCTGGTCTTTGTAGTGTCTCCTTATTGCTGAGGCAGACATCAGGGGAAAGCTGTGAGCGATTATAGGGAGGGAGGGACAATATAAGGGATGGGGAGGCGAGGCGAGCACATGAGAGACACTGACTGGGAGAACCCAACTCAGGACAGGGCCGTCCACTAGCTGAAGGTACAGGAAAGTAAATTTGCCCAGTCTCAAATATGTTGAAAAAGTGACTGATGGGCAAGTTAGTATAGCTATATTATATATGCTGTATTTATCTATTTATATCTATTTATTGTCTTTTGTTTATTGATCTATGATGGCCGGTTGTAAATGTCATTAGTATTGTAATGTTAATGTTCTTCTACATCATATGCTGTAACTATTTATTTATTTGGATCACAATGGAATTAAGTCCTCTGACTTTTTGTGCAATCCTGATAATTCTGTACTGCTCTTCTATGACTTGTATCATGAATATATAAAATAAATCAAATCAAATGCACTCTGTCTCCCACAGCCACTTTCAACCACTTTTAACACTTTTTTTACACCTTGCTTATAGGTTTGACAACTTCTAGTTTTTGTGACTTCTTTGGGGACTTCTTTGGGGAATTTGTGTTGTTTTGATGATTAAATGAAATGTATGTAGCCTACAGTTAAAGTTGAAGCTATTTTTAAACTGCCAGATCATCTGAACAGTCACAAGGTGTGTGTGAACTGTGAGGCTGCTGGGGTAAAAAGAAACACTGATCAAAACATCCCATTCACAAGATCCCAACCATGACCAATGGGTGAGACGCTCCGGTTAGTCTAGTTATAGTGCATACATGGGCAATTAACTGGCGGCCCCAAACCTTCACTTAACGTGGCCCTCAGGGTAAGTGGCCCCAAACCTTCACTTAACGTGGCCCTCAGGGTAAGTGACCCAAACCTTCACTTATCGTGGCCCTCAGGGTAAGCGGCCCCAAACCTTCACTTAACGTGGCCCTCAGGGTAAGTGGCCCCAAACCTTCACTTAACGTGGCCCTCAGGGTAAGTGGCCCCAAACCTTCACTTAACGTGGCCCTCAGGGTAAGTGGCCCCAAACCTTCACTTAACGTGGCCCTCAGGGTAAGTGACCCAAACCTTCACTTATCGTGGCCCTCAGGGTAAGCGGCCCCAAACCTTCACTTAACGTGGCCCTCAGGGTAAGTGGCCCCAAACCTTCACTTAACGTGGCCCTCAGGGTAAGTGGCCCCAAACCTTCACTTAACGTGGCCCTCAGGGTAAGTGGCCCCAAACCTTCACTTAACGTGGCCCTCAGGGTAAGTGCCATCCTTCCAACCGTTTCTCCAATTTCTCGTGTCCATGTCTCGGAGCCATAGAGTAGAATCGGCTCAACGGTCGTCCTAAATATTTTCACTTTTAACATCTTACTATAAACTGGGATGACCAGATCTTATGCATGTCATTGCAGGCCATACACTTCCTAGATTGAAAGTCCATTTGGGACTTTTGGGACAGTCCCCTGCCCCTAGGGGCACCCTACTACATTACGTTAGGCAACCCCTGCCCCTAGGGGCACCCTACTACATTACGTTTCCTGGCACCATTACGGTTAGCATCCACACACACACACACACACACACACACACACACACACACACACACACACACACACACACACACACACACACACACACACGCACACACACACACACACACACACACACACACACACACACACACACACACAAAAGCCTTGTTTCTTAAACAATTAACATAATGTAACATTATTATTTTAGCAATATTGGTAGGCTACTGCCAACCAGGCGAAGAAATCAAGGCTTTAAACTTTTGCTTAATTACATTATGAAATCTCTAAGACTATATTAAGATTGAATGGAAAATGAATTGAAAATGGTGGACCCTATTGTAAACAACAAGTGAAATGCTTTATGGTGTCATCCACAGTATTTGTAGATCGAGTTGTGCTTGAACTATTCTAACTGTTAATAAATACTTCAATCAATAATGCTTCTGAATATATTGCATTATTGCTAGTTTTACAGGTAAGTTTAGTTCCATTACAATCTACCTCTAGGGTGGTTCCGTTAGGCCTATTCAGCCTGACGTCATATCATAGCAATGCTTTATCAGGCACAACACAAACAGGCCACAGTGCTGGTTGGCGTTCTCTCACCCTGCCACTAGGTGGCGCCGCTACTTCAAATACACAGTTCCACTGTCAAAACCTGTGAATGAATCATGGAATGAATATGTGTCTGCAAATGGCACCTGAATGGAACTGCAGTCACTTTAAGTCACTATACATTGTATTTTTGGGGAATAGGCTATGCTGTATATGCCTGATCGCCCCTTTACCAACTCCCCCGATTTTTTTAAAATGTAGTTAAAGTTATAATTTTGTATTTCCCTCCCTCTCTGAAATGATCTTGCATACAGATTTATTTGATTGCATAGTAGCCTAGTCGATCTCTATAAAATTTAGAAAGAACAACATGTCACAGAGACTGTGACTGCTTAATTAAGTTAATTTAGGACCTTCTAGCAGTTAATTTCGTTGTATTAAACACATTTCTTCCATGTAGCCCATGTTTTGTAATGGCATCATTATGCCCGTGGAAATACTGAGTGAACTTAACAATGATAAATTAATATGATAATACCTTTTAAATAATCACCAACATGTTTGTTATTTACAGCTAGGTAGAGTAGATATGGAAAGGGGGCGAGCGTACCTGTTACCCTACACACCATTTTGGAAATAACTCTTCCTACTTCCAGCCTGGCCTCTTCCCACTTCCTTCACAGGTGTTACCAATGACACTATAATTAAGGCTCTATTGTTCCATTTAGTGTAGACCTACAGCCAGCTGGTGCTCAAACATTTCAATTCAGAGGACCCCCTGCATAACTGTGAGAGTGTAGCCCATTTGTACATGGGTTAATTTGGTTCCATTTGTAGCCTATACACTCTCAGAGTTACAAACCCGTACAGGGCCATTTTGGAACCCACTCTCAGGGTCAAGGACCAGGGTCCACAGTGTTTCCAGTGAACTTAGTTTAGACAGTTTTTGGTTTAGAGTAGACTAGTCATTGGTTAGACCAGTCATTAGTCCTACAACTACAACCTATCTCAAACCCTCACCCTAAACCTAACCTCC
This sequence comes from Protomyctophum parallelum, assembly GCF_964188405.1. NCBI lineage: Eukaryota > Metazoa > Chordata > Actinopteri > Myctophiformes > Myctophidae > Protomyctophum > Protomyctophum parallelum. The sequence continues at coordinate 40,315,437 of NC_139719.1, forward strand.
CACGGAGCAGCACACCTAAACCTAAACCTAACCCATGTCTAACCAATGACTAGTCTAAACCTAACCTCCCACGGGGCAGCACACCTAAACCTAAACCTAACCTCCCACGGGGCAGCACACCTAAACCTAAACCTAACCTCCCACGGGGCAGCACACCTAAACCTAACCTCCCACGGGGCAGCACACCTAAACCTAACCTTAACCCATGTCTAACCAATGATGACTAGTCTAAACTAAGTATGCACCCCGAACCAACAACATAGCAGCACCGCCCTGAGGGCTGTATTTTGCGTGTCTTAAGTACCAGGTCTTATTACCTAACTTGAGTAAACTAAAGACCTGGAGGCGTGATCAATGCTCTTTGGCCACTCAGAATAGCCAAATGGCATTGATCACGCCTCCAGGTCTTTAGTTTACTCAAGTCAGGCAATAAGACCTGGTACTACGCAAAATACAGCCCTGAGACTCTGTTTGACCAGAATGGAACAGGGCCTTCATTAGTATATCATGGGTATAACCCCTGTGATGGAAACTAGGGAAGCAATATGGGGCCCGGAGAGCGGTAGGAAGACTGGAAGAGTTATTTCCAAAATAGAGCCTATATTGAGACATCCACCGGGAAGGCCAAACTTCTGTTCCAGTAACCTGTGCGCTTTGGGGTTAAGGCCAGGCCGCGCATGCCGCCCGGGGTGTCATTTAGGTCTGACGCGACAACCATTGCATCACCACCGTGACCTCTCTGACTCTGAGGATCCTTTGTGAAATGATCATGTGGGTGGATCTTGTTGAAGTGGTGGCGACACTGAGGGGGAACTTTCAACAGAGCGCGCTGTTGTTTCGCAACAGTTTGACCCGCCTATGATATAAGAGACTGCAGTCAACAACACACTTCATGATTAAATAAGTAATTAATTGGTATTCAGCATGCCTCTCCGACCTACTTACTTGTACTTACTGGTATTAACTTTTGAGACATTATCTTGGCGAGTCTTTCTTGGGTAACCATGGATGTGAGACAGCGGACAAAGTCGCTGTCATGGACGAGCGTTAGTGGTGTAAAGTAACTAAGTACATGTACTCAAGTACTCTCCTTAAGTACAATTTTGAGGCATTTGTTTTTACTTTCTTCTGTATTTACAAATTTCAATTAGCCTACTTTTACTTCAGAGGAAAATAGCGTTTCAATATATTAATATTATAGGCCATTTGAAAGGCCATTTTGAATACTGGACTTTTACTTGTAACGGAGTATATATTGATACTTTTTTACCCAAGTAAAACATGTGAGTATTGGCAAACCACTCACAGTCACACCCCCTCCACATGGAGACTGTGTGGGCGGATTGAGCAGTCCAGTTGGGGAAATGGCAGACAGCTACCCTACGGTACATCACAGAGGAAATCACCCAGTCAGTCAAAACTGATGATGCTCTTCTTCTTATGCTTAATAAGGTAACAAGAAGACTCGCCCCGTTTCTGTTTTCCTCCCAGAATTTCCTAACCTGACGCTGCCAGATGAGGGCGGTATTGGGTAACCATGTATCCCAACACAGCATTCATCTGGGATCTCTCAGACAGTTGAGCTGACAAAAATCTGTTCCGTACCGGACCAATCAGCGTGAGCTAAGGGCGGGACATGGGCGAAACCGGATGTGAAGCTATATAGACACGTCAATATGATTGGTTGTGTTTGCACGCCCACACGGTGATAGGCAGACGGTCCCATCCAATCATCTACCAAGTATCTTGAAAAAAAGGAACAGCCCCGTCATCGAATTTGCTTCCGCGATCCCAGATCCCAATAAGCTGTGAAACAAATTTGTGTAGCAAGCTTCTTGGATCTGGCAGCGTCAGGTTAAGAATTTCCCCCAATGTGAGGGGTGGGAGAGGCTGGACAGCAGACGGCTGGACTTTGAATTTCTCTAACTATAAACTTTCATGACAGCAGACAGCCTAAGTACAAATATAATTTATGAAAATCTACTACATTGAAGTCTGTTCACAGAAGTTGTTGTAGGATATGTGGGGATTATCTGACGAGGTACCATTTGAGTGTGAAAAACCTTACATATACTAAATAATACTAAATTGTTTATAGGGTCAATATAAGTAAAATAATATAGCCTTTCTACAGGAGTATCTTTTTATATTTTTCCAAAAAGAATACAAGCAGCCAATAGCATATTACAAAGTTATCCCCCTCACTGGTGACAATTCCGGGAGGAAAAACGGGCAAGCACCGGGTCGAGTCTTCCGGTATTCCTTAATAAAATCTACTACCATCTAGATAAACCTCAAAAGAAACGATATGCTCGGGTACTCTTTGTAGACTTCTCCTCTGCGTTTAACACAATGAGACCTCATATTTTGATGAGGAAACTCTTTGATATGGGTGCTAACACCAATATCATCAGGTGGGTGGAGTCATTCCTGACTGAGCGGGTACAACAGGTCAAGGTGAATAAAGCAATATCTCTCCCATTACAACCCAGATTCGGCACAAACAAGGGACTAAATTCTTTTCGCTCCTATGCCACCAAAATGTGGAACGCCCTACCAACAGTCATTAAGACATGTGAATCCCTTGACTCCTTCAAAACCGCTCTCAAAGGGCACCTACGGATGGCTGCAATTCGAAACTGGCCTCTGTAAAATCTGAATCCCCCCTCCCCCCACCCCATTTCCCCTCACTGTATATGTATCTTTTCCCTTTTTGCTTCCTATATGATGAATTCCTATTCTGTTCTTTAGCTACATAGAAGTGTCTATTTGTATGTCTCTAAATGTTTTGATGAATTGAACAATGTGGACCCTGTTGTAAACAAGTGTAATGCTTAATTGGGTCGTCCACTCACAGTTAACAGTCTTTGTATTGAGTTTGTGCTTAAAATGTACTGTAAATTCTACAAACTGTTAATAAATATTTCAATCAATCAATCAATCAATCACTGGGGCTCCGCAAGGGAGCGTGATTTCACCGGTATTGTTCACGCTGTACACAAGCGACTGTAGGAGTGAGTCAGACAACACCTGTATTGTTAAATTCGCAGACGACACAGCTATTGTTGGTCTGATTGAGGATGATGAGATAAGCTATAAAGAACAGTGGACGAGTTTGCCGGTTGGTGCAGGAGTAACTTCCTCCAGCTTAATATAAAAAAAACTAAGGAGGTCATATTGGACCTTAGGACTGGTGCCCATGCACACCGGGAAATAGTCATTGGTGGGGATGGGGTAGTGATTGTGGACGAATATAAGTACTTGGGTACAACGATTGATTCCAAGCTGACATGGAATTCCAACACTCATTCCATCTACAAGAAAGGTCAGCAGAGGCTGCATTTTATGCGCAGACTGAGACAGTATAACGTTGAAAAACATATCATGGCACTTTTTCATCGATCCTTTGTGGAGAGTGCATTGACATTTTGTTTTGTTTCCTGGTATGGCTCATTATCATTGGTTAATAATAACAAACTCCATAAAATCATCAGCGTGTCCAGTAAAATAGCTGGGGTACGATTTGAGAGTATGACCCCAATGTATGAGACCCGGGTCCTCAGGAAGGGGAAAGCTATTACTAGGGACAACACACACCCGTTATACAGCCAATATCATCTTTTACCATCAGGGCGACGGTATATGGTACCTTCCCTGCAGGCTATAGGGCCTCAAGATCGTTTGTTCCCATAAGTATAGGACTGATGAACAAGCAGGCCCCGTCTCAGTTCCGTGCATAAGGTGTGATGTGATGCCTCTTGGAACTATGACTGGTGGCCTTCTGTTGGCACTGTTTCTTTATTGTCTATGTACTGTGTGATCTGTTTGTTTGCATGTTTTATGTATATCCTGATGACTGCTCTGCACTAAACAAATCTCCGAAAGGACAAATAACCCATTCTGACCGGGCACCCATTTTGGTGTCAGCATCATGTTATGCTTTAGCTATTTAAAAATAGCAGATCTACAAGCTCATATCGCGCCACCGAGTGGTGCGATACGAGCTTGTAGGTCTGCTACTTTTGAAAAATCGAAGAGCGACTGACATTTTTAGAATCTGATCTCAGGTCAGAATGGGTTCATCAGACCAGTGTGTGTCCGGCGGAAACCTCGTATATGAATCTGATCTCAGGTCAGAATGGGATAAAGTATCTATATCTAAAGGCAGAGGGGAAAAATAAGGAATTAAGGAAAACAAGAAATCACCTCCTCCGTCGACACTCTATGAACAAACATCATCGGTTTGTTTGGCACCGCCAGGCTTTTTATTTTTTAGGGGAAGAGAGAGAGAGAGAGAGCGCCGCGAAGATGACAAAAACCACCGCGCTCTGGGCTCACTCTGCAGATTTCTCAAATTCTTTCCCTGTTGAGTCGATCACCACATCCATTTAAACCGTACGGCGCTGCCCCTTTCCCACAGCCCTCCTCTTCAATATAATATAACTCTGATATAACTGTACAGCTCTGCCCCTTTCCCACAGCCCTCCTCTTCACTCTAATATCATCAATTTAGCTTGTTGGGAGGCAAGTGGACTCAGTGCTATAGTAAGCTTGTTGGGAGGCAAGTTGACTCAGTGCTAGTAAGCTTGTTGGGAGGCAAGTGGACTCAGTGCTAGTAAGCTTGATCCTAGTACGCAAACAGACACCACACCGACCTGGCGATTCTGGTAGTGGGATTAAAGCTAATAAAACTGGTTCAATTGTTTAGACTTGACAAACAGTAATTCATATTATAACACCACAAGGCAGGGGTTTTCTTTTCTTTCAAACATTTGGCTTTTATTTGATAATACTGTATATTTTGTCCATTTGGCTTTAGGACTTACACAAAGCATCAGACACATGCATCGTCCTCTTCAAAGTTTTCCATTTTAGACACAAAAAAAGAACCTCTGTACTTCTCTCTCTCTCCTTCTCTCTTTCTCTCTCTCTCTCTCCTTCTCTCTCTCACGTTACTCCAGCGCAAGAGGACCCTCTCCTTTCCACACTACAGCTATACATGACAAAGAAACAGCCGGAAAAAAAACAACACACATAAAATCATGACATGATATAACACTGAATAAAAACAAAATGGAAAATAATTAAAGAAATAATGGAAAGAGTTTAATTGTTTTAAATTAGGCCTCTAATGCTCCGCCTTCGTGTCGTTGAAATGTTAATGTATAGCTTGAGGTGTATTAAACTGTGTGTATACACTCTGATCGGGTATGAAACAGCACTGTGTGTAGCCTATACACTCAGGTATACACTCGGGTAACTTGGCTTTCTAGGACGGCGATATAAAGCTTTTCATTATCAACCACTTCAAACCTGTTCCAACTCCCCCCCCCCACGTCTATTCGCACAAAATAGCCGAGCTCAGGACAGGGCTAATTTCGCCCCAACGTTCGCCTAATCAGACCTTCCCGGGAATATCGGAACACTAGGGTTGGAGTGGCTAATGACAGGAGCAGCGCGGCAACGCTAAGCATGGCAGGACCTGTAGATGTTTTAGGGCAAGTCATGACATTTTGCGGTTTTGCATTTTACAAACAAGAGTTTGACAGGTAAATACGACAGACACTGAATTACAATCCCACACAAGCTATTTTTGTTTCTCCCTTTCATCACATGTTAATGTATATATAGCTAAACAGAACAAACAAACAAACAAACAAACCCTCCTCCTACACCTCTCGCTTATGTCTCTCCACAAAACATTTTCCATTTTTACTGCAGTTTATAACTTTGTCTCTGTTTTTGGACAAATGGCAAGAATAAAAAGAGCACAACTTGGTTATGGGGCGAATCACCGAAAAGCACTTGTTAACGGGTAAACTTCTGTCTGTCTGTCTGTCTCCGTCCGTCCGTCCGGGCGAAGACATCGCGTCCACGTGTTCAGGTTCTATATATATACTGGAACTCATCCTCGACAAAAAAAAAGATCTAGTTCTAAAATAATTCTCAAGATTGTTAAAATAACAACAAGTATTATGCATAACGGTAGGTACTATACTGCTACATATACTGCATGTAGACGAGATGCAACGGGACAGGATGGGTGTCTGAGAGGTGGAGCTAAAGGATGGGTGTCTGAGAGGTGGAACTAAAGGATGGGTGTCTGAGAGGTGGAACTAAAGGATGGGTGTCTGAGAGGTGGAACTAAAGGATGGGCGTCTGAGAGGTGGAACTAAAGGATGGGTGTCTGAGAGGTGGAACTAAAGGATGGGCGTCTGAGAGGTGGAACTAAAGGATGGGTGTCTGAGAGGTGGAACTAAAGGATGGGCGTCTGAGAGGTGGAACTAAAGGATGGGCGTCTGAGAGGTGGAACTAAAGGATGGGCGTCTGAGAGGTGGAGCTAAAGGATGGGTGTCTGAGAGGTGGAACTAAAGGATGGGCGTCTGAGAGGTGGAGCTAAAGGATGGGTGTCTGAGAGGTGGAACTAAAGGATGGGTGTGTGAGAGGTGGAACTAAAGGATGGGTGTCTGAGAGGTGGAACTAAAGGATGGGTGTCTGAGAGGTGGAACTAAAGGATGGGTGTGTGAGAGGTGGAACTAAAGGATGGGTGTCTGAGAGGTGGAGCTAAAGGATGGGTGTGTGAGAGGTGGAACTAAAGGATGGGTGTCTGAGAGGTGGAACTAAAGGATGGGTGTCTGAGAGGTGGAACTAAAGGATGGGTGTGTGAGAGGTGGAACTAAAGGATGGGCGTCTGAGAGGTGGAACTAAAGGATGGGTGTGTGAGAGGTGGAACTAAAGGATGGGTGTGTGAGAGGTGGAACTAAAGGATGGGTGTCTGAGAGGTGGAACTAAAGGATGGGCGTCTGAGAGGTGGAGCTAAAGGATGGGCGTCTGAGAGGTGGAGCTAAAGGATGGGTGTGTGAGAGGTGGAACTAAAGGATGGGTGTCTGAGAGGTGGAACTAAAGGATGGGTGTCTGTGAGAGGTGGAACTAAAGGATGGGTGTCTGAGAGGTGGAACTAAAGGATGGGTGTCTGAGAGGTGGCGCGACGGAACTAAAGAGGCAAAGGAAAAATTGGAGGGAGGTTTAGATAGTCTTCTAGACTGGGCTTGAGTGTGAGTGAGTGTGTGTGTTAGTGCGTGCACGTGTGTGTGTGTGTGTGTGTGTGTGTGCGCGCGCGCTCGTGTGTGTATGCGTAAGTGGGGGGTTGGATGTGTGGTCGTATAAGGTACCTCGTGAGCAGGATCACATTTCACCTTCACACAGCATAGACTGGTCCAGTGAGACCTGCACAATAAAACCCATAGCATTCATTTGACTGTTTAGCTCCTGAGAATGGCACATAATGGACTCTTTTTGTTTCCAGGACTTGCACACACACTCGGGAGTGAAATGCACACTGAGGATTTTAGCGTGTACAAGGAGCGCAGTAGGCTATAGCAACGAATGGTTCCCAAACTTTGTCATGTCAAGGACACCCAAATTGACTAATTATTAGCCCACGGGACCCCCCCCCCCATTTGAAAAGACATGCCAGGGGCCCTCATAAGAGACTCTAGCAGTGATTCTCAACTCATTTAATTTCCAGGACCCCCAGGTTGATATGTGCTAGGCTACGGACCCCCATTTAATGGCATTTCTATCTCTGAGACCCCCAATTTATATTGTAAAATCAAAGTTAATTTAACTCTGAGAGTGGGTCCATTTGGTTCCATTTGTACACTCAGAGTTACAGACCCATAAGGGTCCATTTGGTTCCTAACTATCATTTAGCTGGGGACCCCCTGAAACTCCCTCAAGGACCCCTGGGGGGAACCACTGGACTACGACACTTACATCCCCCCCCCCCCCCCCCCCCCCTCATACGTGAGCAATATAAAATGGCTATTATCAATATTAATATTACTATTTAAAAGAAGCAATGTTAAAAGCGAGCATGTCTCACAACTCCCATGGGCGTCTATAGCCTGATTGGTCCCGTCAGTAAACATGAGGGGAAATCCATACCTAATTATAATAATAATAATAACGTTGGTCTTGATTCGTGGGAAGAAGGAGACAATCATTAAAAAAAAAAAAAAAGAAAGGAAGAAAAAGGCAACTTGAAAAATTTGTCTTTGGAATAAAAAAAATCTAAACGGAGAATGAGGTAATTAAAGTATCTAAACACAACGGAACTATTTTATGACTGATGGATCGTCCATGAGCTCAGAGATGGATTGGTGTGGTCTGAAAGCAGAGCTCAGAGATGGATTGGTGTGGTCTGAAAGCAGAGCTCAGAGATGGATTGGTGTGGTCTGAAAGCAGAGCTAAGAGCTATGCAGGGGCGGGAAGTGCTCTCTCTCTCTCTCTCTCTCTCTCTCTCTCTCTCTCATAATTATATCCTCCTGACGCCAGCCTCAGGAGGAAGTGACATCATCATCACTCGACCAGTCTATGTCTCGTCATCACGACGCTAACCGTGGTTTGGTTTCTTGTTGCAGAGACGCCGGGGTTCCGAGAACAACGTCCAGAACAGTGGGTTCCCAAATGCACTGCTCTGGAACGTTCCCCTTTTTCAGAGTGTACAGAGATACAAGCCTTGCATTTTGGGAACTGAACAAAGCGGTCGTAACAAGTATGCTATTATTTAAGCTCCCGACACAAAAAGCTGAAGGATGGAGGTTGTTCTCGGACCGGCGGTGACTCTGTCTTAAAGGCCGTTCACGCCAAGCACTCCTATCTATATAACGATAACAACAAGATAACAACAATAAGGTACATTTGGCTCACCACAGGCTTTGTTACTATGTTTATGCTGCAGTGGATTCTTGTCATTCACTCGAGTTTATAGAACTATGTTTTTTTTAACCCATTCTGACCGGGCACCCATTTTGGTGTTCGCATCATGTCGTGCTTTAGCTATTTAAAAATAGCAGATCTACAAGCTCATATCGCGCCACCGAGTGGCGCGATACGAGCTTGTAGGTCTGCTATTTTTTGAAAAATCGAAGAACGACTGACATTTTTTGAATCTGATCTCAGGTCAGAATGGGTTCGTCAGACCAGTGTGTGTCCAGTGGAAACCTCGTATGAATCTGATCTCAGGTCAGAATGGGTTAAACTATTTATGTATACGCGGTGGTTATATTGCAGTGCTTGATGTGAACGGCCCTTCATATCGAAATCCTTTTTCTCTGTGTACTCACATGTGACTAATCTTATAACCACTTATAAACCCTACATACCTCTACGCCGAAAATAGCCGATCTACACGCGGCCGTGCGTGGGCTGTGTAGATGAGCTATTTCCACGGGAACATTTCCGCCCCGATTTACGATAACAATGCCCAGCCTCGGGGCGCTATATATATATATATATATATAGGGTTTCACATGGGTTCATTGTAATGTATTATTTTACATGTAATCATTAATATTATTATTATTATTATTTTCTTTTCCATCATCAGGCTGTGCAGTGGGGCGGGGCGGGCCCCCCTCCCTCCCTCCCTCCCTCCCTCCTGGGAACCCCCCTCGGGCCTTTAGGGGTCCTCCACGTCCAGGAACTCCTTCTTGGGCAGCGCCACGCCGCGGTACCAGGAGCACGACCCGTCGGCCCGCTTGATGCAGGCGTAGTGGTTGGCCTGGCGGCCGTACACCTGCTTCTCGATCATCAGGTCCGTCCACAGGCACTCCTCGGGGGCGGAGATCTCACAGGGCAGGGTGGGGCAGCGCACGATCTGTACGGAACAGAGGAAACTACATGTCAGATCTCACAGGGCAGGGTGGGGCAGCACACGATCTGCACGGGACAGAGGAAACTACATGTCAGATCTCACAGGGCAGGGTGGGGCAGCGCACGATCTGCACGGGACAGAGGAAACTACATGTCAGATCTCACAGGGCAGGGTGGGGCAGCGCACGATCTGTATGGAACAGAGGAAACTACATGTCAGATCTCACAGGGCAGGGTGGGGCAGCGCACGATCTGCACGGGACAGAGGAAACTACATGTCAGATCTCACAGGGCAGGGTGGGGCAGCGCACGATCTGTATGGAACAGAGGAAACTACATGTCAGATCTCACAGGGCAGCGTGGGGCAGCGCACGATCTGCACGGAACAGAGGAAACTACATGTCAGATCTCACAGGGCAGGGTGGGGCAGCGCACGATCTGCACGGAACAGAGGGAACTACATGTCAGATCTCACAGGGCAGCGTGGGGCAGCGCACGATCTGTACGGAACAGAGGAAACTACATGTCAGATCTCACAGGGCATCGTGGGGCAGCGCACGATCTGCATGGAACAGAGGAAACTACATGTCAGATCTCACAGGGCAGGGTGGGGCAGCGCACGATCTGTACGGAACAGAGGAAACTACATGTCAGATCTCACAGGGCAGCGTGGGGCAGCGCACGATCTGTACGGAACAGAGGAAACTACATGTCAGATCTCACAGGGCAGGGTGGGGCAGCGCACGATCTGCACGGAACAGAGGAAACTACATGTCAGATCTCACAGGGCAGGGTGGGGCAGCGCACGATCTGCATGGAACAGAGGAAACTACATGTCAGATCTCACAGGGCAGGGTGGGGCAGCGCACGATCTGTATGGAACAGAGGAAACTACATGTCAGATCTCACAGGGCAGGGTGGGGCAGCGCACGATCTGTATGGAACAGAGGAAACTACATGTCAGATCTCACAGGGCAGGGTGGGGCAGCGCACGATCTGCACGGGACAGAGGAAACTACATGTCAGATCTCACAGGGCAGGGTGGGGCAGCGCACGATCTGCACGGAACAGAGGGAACTACATGTCAGATCTCACAGGGCAGGGTGGGGCAGCGCACGATCTGTATGGAACAGAGGAAACTACATGTCAGATCTCACAGGGCAGGGTGGGGCAGCGCACGATCTGCACGGGACAGAGGAAACTACATGTCAGATCTCACAGGGCAGGGTGGGGCAGCGCACGATCTGTATGGAACAGAGGAAACTACATGTCAGATCTCACAGGGCAGCGTGGGGCAGCGCACGATCTGCACGGAACAGAGGAAACTACATGTCAGATCTCACAGGGCAGGGTGGGGCAGCGCACGATCTGCACGGAACAGAGGGAACTACATGTCAGATCTCACAGGGCAGCGTGGGGCAGCGCACGATCTGTACGGAACAGAGGAAACTACATGTCAGATCTCACAGGGCAGCGTGGGGCAGCGCACGATCTGCATGGAACAGAGGAAACTACATGTCAGATCTCACAGGGCAGGGTGGGGCAGCGCACGATCTGTACGGAACAGAGGAAACTACATGTCAGATCTCACAGGGCAGCGTGGGGCAGCGCACGATCTGTACGGAACAGAGGAAACTACATGTCAGATCTCACAGGGCAGGGTGGGGCAGCGCACGATCTGCACGGAACAGAGGAAACTACATGTCAGATCTCACAGGGCAGGGTGGGGCAGCGCACGATCTGCATGGAACAGAGGAAACTACATGTCAGATCTCACAGGGCAGGGTGGGGCAGCGCACGATCTGTATGGAACAGAGGAAACTACATGTCAGATCTCACAGGGCAGGGTGGGGCAGCGCACGATCTGTATGGAACAGAGGAAACTACATGTCAGATCTCACAGGGCAGGGTGGGGCAGCGCACGATCTGCACGGGACAGAGGAAACTACATGTCAGATCTCACAGGGCAGGGTGGGGCAGCGCACGATCTGCACGGAACAGAGGAAACTACATGTCAGATCTCACAGGGCAGGGTGGGGCAGCACACGATCTGTATGGAACAGAGGAAACTACATGTCAGATCTCACAGGGCAGGGTGGGGCAGCACACGATCTGCACGGAACAGAGGAAACTACATGTCAGATCTCACAGGGCAGGGTGGGGCAGCGCACGATCTGCACGGAACAGAGGAAACTACATGTCAGATCTCACAGGGCAGGGTGGGGCAGCGCACGATCTGTATGGAACAGAGGAAACTACATGTCAGATCTCACAGGGCAGGGTGGGGCAGCGCACGATCTGCACGGGACAGAGGAAACTACATGTCAGATCTCACAGGGCAGGGTGGGGCAGCGCACGATCTGTATGGAACAGAGGAAACTACATGTCAGATCTCACAGGGCAGCGTGGGGCAGCGCACGATCTGCACGGAACAGAGGAAACTACATGTCAGATCTCACAGGGCAGGGTGGGGCAGCGCACGATCTGCACGGAACAGAGGGAACTACATGTCAGATCTCACAGGGCAGCGTGGGGCAGCGCACGATCTGTACGGAACAGAGGAAACTACATGTCAGATCTCACAGGGCAGCGTGGGGCAGCGCACGATCTGCATGGAACAGAGGAAACTACATGTCAGATCTCACAGGGCAGGGTGGGGCAGCGCACGATCTGTACGGAACAGAGGAAACTACATGTCAGATCTCACAGGGCAGCGTGGGGCAGCGCACGATCTGTACGGAACAGAGGAAACTACATGTCAGATCTCACAGGGCAGGGTGGGGCAGCGCACGATCTGCACGGAACAGAGGAAACTACATGTCAGATCTCACAGGGCAGGGTGGGGCAGCGCACGATCTGCATGGAACAGAGGAAACTACATGTCAGATCTCACAGGGCAGGGTGGGGCAGCGCACGATCTGTATGGAACAGAGGAAACTACATGTCAGATCTCACAGGGCAGGGTGGGGCAGCGCACGATCTGTATGGAACAGAGGAAACTACATGTCAGATCTCACAGGGCAGGGTGGGGCAGCGCACGATCTGCACGGGACAGAGGAAACTACATGTCAGATCTCACAGGGCAGGGTGGGGCAGCGCACGATCTGCACGGAACAGAGGAAACTACATGTCAGATCTCACAGGGCAGGGTGGGGCAGCACACGATCTGTATGGAACAGAGGAAACTACATGTCAGATCTCACAGGGCAGGGTGGGGCAGCACACGATCTGCACGGAACAGAGGAAACTACATGTCAGATCTCACAGGGCAGGGTGGGGCAGCGCACGATCTGCACGGAACAGAGGAAACTACATGTCAGATCTCACAGGGCAGGGTGGGGCAGCGCACGATCTGTATGGAACAGAGGAAACTACATGTCAGATCTCACAGGGCAGGGTGGGGCAGCGCACGATCTGCACGGAACAGAGGAAACTACATGTCAGATCTCACAGGGCAGGGTGGGGCAGCGCACGATCTGCACGGAACAGAGGAAACTACATGTCAGATCGCACAGGGCAGCGCACGATCTGTATGGAACAGAGGAAACTACATGTCAGATCTCACAGGGCAGCGCACGATCTGCATGGAACAGAGGAAACTACATGTCAGATCTCACAGGGCAGGGTGGGGCAGCGCACGATCTGCACGGAACAGAGGAAACTACATGTCAGATCTCACAGGGCAGGGTGGGGCAGCGCACGATCTGTATGGAACAGAGGAAACTACATGTCAGATCTCACAGGGCAGGGTGGGGCAGCGCACGATCTGTATGGAACAGAGGAAACTACATGTCAGATCTCACAGGGCAGGGCACGATCTGTATGGAACAGAGGAAACTACATGTCAGATCTCACAGGGCAGCACACGATCTGTATGGAACAGAGGAAACTACATGTCAGATCTCACAGGGCAGCACACGATCTGTATGGAACAGAGGAAACTACATGTCAGATCTCACAGGGCAGCACACGATCTGTATGGAACAGAGGAAACTACATGTCAGATCTCACAGGGCAGTGCACGATCTGTATGGAACAGAGGAAACTACATGTCAGATCTCACAGGGCAGCACACGATCTGTATGGAACAGAGGAAACTACATGTCAGATCTCACAGGGCAGGGTGGGGCAGCACACGATCTGCACGGAACAGATTAAACTACATGTCAGATCTCACAGGGCAGGGTGGGGCAGCACACGATCTGTACGGAACAGAGGAAACTACATGTCAGATCTCACAGGGCAGGGTGGGGCAGCACACGATCTGTACGGAACAGAGGAAACTACATGTCAGATCTCACAGGGCAGTGCAGATCTACATGGGACAGATTAAACTACATGTCAGATCTCACAGGGCAGTGCAGATCTACATGGGACAGATTAAACTACATGTCAGATCTCACAGGGCAGTGCAGATCTACACGGAACAGAGGAAACAAAGGAACATATAGCTGCCAGCGCTGTACCAATCATGCGTTAGCAGGGTCCAGATTCCACACAAATGGAATCATATGGTGTAATCATAAACAATATGCCTCATCGTAGCTCGGAGGCATAATAATACCACCAGCCAGGTAATAAATAATATTAGGAGCCGTAATGCTGTTCCAATGAGGTCTTCTTTCCACATTATATTTGCAGCAACATTCCTGGTTTCGTACGCCCATATTTGGGCATATGGTGCATTAATAAATAATAATAATAAGGGACGTCCCGCACGAGGGCACTTTTTAGACAAAAATAGCGAAAATATCAGATCTACAATCTCTCAACGCGTCGCACTGCATTGCATTGAGAGTTTGTAGATCAGCTATTTTCGGGGCGCACCGCAGCACTCTTTAGTGGAGATGCGGGTGTAACCACATGGATTTCTAAAAACATTTGTTCAACGCAAAATGCTGCATTCAAAGTTCAGGAGACTTTGGAAAAAAAGGGAATTCTCCTGAATGCTGCCTTCCGGCATTTTGCATTTCTTTCACCTTTAGTAAATGCTGCGTTCGTGGTCTGGAGAGGGCAGTTGTTTTACAGACGGGTAAAAGGGCAGGGGCTGAAGCCCCCTTTGATGTCTATGTGTGCACGTCCCTGGCCTACTTGTGTGCAACGTGCAACTTGCACGTTGCACACAAGTAGGCCATGTATGGCCATGGCCTCTGTTGAGGTGCCTCTGTTGAGGTGCCTCTGTTGAGGTGCCTCTGTTGAGGTGCCTCTGTTGAGGTGCCTCTGTTGAGGTGCCTCTGTTGAGGTGCCTCTGTTGAGGTGCCTCTGTTGAGGTGCCTCTGTTGAGGTGCCTCTGTTGAGGTGCCTCTGTTGAGGTGCCTCTGTTGAGGTGCCTCTGTTGAGGTGCCTCTGTTGAGGTGCCTCTGTTGAGGTGCCTCTGTTGAGGTGCCTCTGTTGAGGTGCCTCTGTTGAGGTGTCTCTGTTGAGGTGCCTCTGTTGAGGTGCCTCTGTTGAGGTGCCTCTGTTGCACCTCTGCCTCTATAGAGCGTCGCAGTCCCGCCCCCTTTCATGACGACGCCAGGCCCAGGAAATGATTCCCAATGCATAGACATTTCAAATGGTATTTATTTATTAAGACCTTTTAAGCGTCGTACAAAGACAACTAGAGGTGTGACAAATCATGACAACAAACACAATATTTTGGACCAAACAAATAATTACAAAGAAGAAAAACAACAAAAAATTTGTTGTAACCTGCCGTTTTTTTTCTTTGTTTGGCCCAAAACATTGTGTTTATTGTCATGATTTGGCTTTGTTTATTGTCAAGATTTGGCTTTGTTTATTGTCAAGATTTGGCTTTGTCCGTGGCGTAAACGTCTTTAAATACATACTTTCCAAAAAGTCTATGAGGAAAATGAACGGGGATTTCTTTTCCGGGTCTCTCGAGGGGGCGGGACTGCGGCGCTCTATTGCACCTCTGTTGCACCTCTGCCTGTGTTGTTTTCGTCGACTAAAACAAGATGAAAAATGTTCGTCGACTACCTTTTACCACTGACGAAAACTAAATGGAAACTAAACTAGGACTAAATATACTGACAATTTTGTCAACAAAAAAAAACTAGACTAAAATGTCAGGAAGGGACTTCTTCATTTTACAATTAGTTTTACAATTAGTTGCATGCTGAAAATAGCCGATCTACAAGCTCACAACGTGTCGCGCTGCGACGCATTGTGAGCTTGCAGATCTGCTATTTTCAGCAAGTGTAAAATCAGCCATTACGACGGCCCGCCAAAATAAATTTTAGTCAACTAAATCACCTGTAGATTTAAACGACTAAAATCTCATGACATTTAGTCGACTAAAACTAGACTAACACTAAAACATTCCAGGTGACTAAAATGTGACTAAAACTAAGGGGAAAACCATTCAAGAGACTATGACTAAAACCAAAAACAGTGCGTTTCATAGTTTACCTTGCACTCACAGCCCATCTGGTAGCGCTGGGTGAGGCTCTTCTTCTGTGTGGGGCTCATGGTCTCCCAGGGCTGGATGTAGTCACACAGGGTCACGTGCATGCGCCCCCCCGTCTCGCCTTTACCTGGAGAACCACACACACACACACACACATAGTCACACAGGGTCACGTGCATGCGCCCCCCCGTCTCGCCTTTACCTGGAGAACCACACACACACACACACACACACACAGTCACACAGGGATGTGTTGCTGCATCGCAGCGTTGCTGCATCGCAGGCTGAGATGTGTCCGCAAACACTCGCCCCTAATTACAGAGTTGTAAGAAGAGGAACTGCTGAAGCCAGCATTTTCTCTCTCTCTCTCTCTCTCTCTCTCTCTCTCTCTCTCTCCCATGGGGTCCAGACAACCAAATACATATTAATTTAGCGGTGGTTTGAGATGAAACCGTTTCAAATGACAACTCCCCGGTTTGTTCCTCATGGTACTTGAAGTGAGACGAGACACGGATGGGGGTTAACTGTGGTTGGAACATTTGGGGGCGAGGGGGGGAGTGAGGGGAGGGATGATGCGGGCCATGTATGACAGCAGATAAAGACCTCCGGGCGACGTGTTACAGACAGACAGACAGACAGACAGATAATGGGC
>NC_139719.1:40337154-40362154 GCF_964188405.1 Protomyctophum parallelum
TACTGACAATTTCATCAACAAATAAAAACTAGACTAAAATGTTAGGAAGGGACTAGTGGACAAGAGATCCTGTATAAGTCATTTTACAATTACACATTTTACAAATTGCAAGCTGTGAGCTTGTAGTTCTGCTATTTTCAGCAAGTGTAAAATCATTACGAAGGCATCAAGGCCCGACAATTACACATTTTAGTCGACTAAATCAACTGAAGGTGTGGTCGACAAAAACTAGACTAACACTAAAACATTCCAGGTGACTAAAATGTGACTGAAACTAAATGAAAACTATATTCAAGTGACTATTTGCTGCCAAAAACAACAACGCTGGGCGGACTATAGCCATATTCAGTGAGCCACTGACTTTTTATTTTAATCATTATCTGTATAGTCCTACAGAAATCAAGGATAATCTATAATCAACCTACAGTACCAACCTTCCAATATAACCTATGAAGATAATTTTTTTAAATCACACTTGTGTGAAGTGAGGGGCACTCTTATCATCATACATTATCAACCACTGACACATAGAAACATGAGGTTTTTCAGAAAACTGTCAGGATTTAGAAGGCATTTGTAGAATCGACCTCATGGTCTAAATGGGTTTTAAGCCCTCAAGACAGTCGAATCATCGCTATGGGGCGCGCACACACACACACACACACACACACACACACACACACACACACACACACACACACACACACACACCCCCCCCCACCGCTGGGCATATAGGAGGGGCTATATAGCGTCCCTCCCTCAGAAACAGAACAACTAAAGGGTGTTCCCTTCCCAGACACAGACCTGAGATCAGGTACTCCCCTCAGAAACAGAACAACTAAAGGGTGTTCCCTTCCCAGACACAGACCTAAGATCAGGTACTCCCCTCAGAAACAGAACAACTAAAGGGTGTTCCCTTCCCAGACACAGACCTGAGATCAGGTACTCCTTCTTGAAACAGAACAACTAAAGGGTGTTCCCTTCCCAGACACAGACCTGAGATCAGGTACTCCTTCTTGAAACAGAACAACTAAAGGGTGTTCCCTTCCCAGACACAGACCTGAGATCAGGTACTCCTTCTTGAAACAGAACAACTAAAGGGTGTTCCCTTCCCAGACACAGACCTGAGATCAGGTACTCCCCTCAGAAACAGAACGACTAAAGGGCGTTCCCTTCCCAGACACAGACCTGAGATCAGGTACTCCTTCTTGCCGCTGGTGTCCAAGGTGACGCCGCAGACGGCGGAGACGGGCGCCGTGAAGATGGACTCGATGTCCTGGGTGGGCCCCTTGAACATCTGGACAGGGGTCAAAAGGTCAAGGTCAAAGGGCGACAGCATCTGGGCACCAGCCTCTTCCACCAAACAAAAAGCATCAAAGGGGGCGGGGCATCTATACATCCTGACAGTAATTTGAAAAAGCTATGTTTCTATGTCAGTCGTTCTTTGATTTTTCAAAAATAGCAGACCTACAAGCTCGTAGCGCGCCACTCGGTGGCGCGCTATGAGCTTGTAGATCTGCTATTTTTCAATAGCTAAAGCATAACATAATGCTAACACCAAAAGGAGTTCCCATTGCTTCCTCACTGAAAATGATAAAATACCACCATTTCTTTCCTACTTGTTCCCATTCTGACCTGAGATCAGATTCTAAAAATGTCTTCTACATCCTGACAGTTTTCTGAAATAGCTATGTAGTGGTTCTTCGATTAAGAAAAAATAGCAGACCTACAAGCCACTTGGTGGCGCGCTACGAGCTTGTAGATCTGCATTAACCCCTTTTGGTGTTAATGCTATAACACCAAAAGGGGTTCCCGCCCAAAATGGGTTAAACACTTTTCAACGTACAGTGACTATGATTGGTTCCCCACTAAAAATGTTCAGTTCACAGTTAAAAAATGAACACCCTTTAATACGTCTGTGTGTTGGTTCCTGAAAATTTTAAATTTTGGAGTTAGGTGGTTTCTTCCAGACGGCAGAGATATGAACATAAGGTTGAAAATGGATGTATAGTGTTCCTTATTTAATGGTCAGTGCGTGCGTGCGTGCGTGCGTGCGCTCATGTGTGTAAATTCCTAACCTTGATCTGTTTGATGTCATATTGGATCCTCTTGATGGGGTTCCCGTAGATGTCGTTCCCAGAATCCACCTCTCTCTCTCCCACCACCTTGGCACGGATCACTGCCGACGACACAGAGGACAGGGGTTAGCATGTTAGCATGTTAGCATGTCGCCTGGTACTCACAACCATGACTCCAACTCCAAGCATCACTCAACAAAAAATGGTAAGTTAATAAAAATTTATTAAAACCGTACCAAAACCACGGCAGATGTCCTAAAATTCGACTTATAACCGCATATACCCGGAAAAAAGAGTCCCCGCACATGCATGCGCGCTCGCTTATAGCGCCACCTAGGGCCCAACCGGCCCTGCCTCAACCAGTGGTCCTCAACCACCGGTGGGCGTTCCAGGTGGCCCCAGCAAATTATTGTTAAACGTCTGCGTTTCTTTAAAGTAGCTATAAGCAATAATATGCCGAATAAATAATGGACCTTGACATGAAAAGGGTTGAATAACTACTGTCACAAAGCACTAATATGTACAGACAGTCAGACAAAGAACACAAAGAACAGAAGCAGCCTAAAGATCGGAGGCTGAATCCACCATTATTATTATTATTACTCTGGTGTAGCTGGGCAGACGATCATCGATAGTTACTGATGCGACTGCATGGTGACTGGAAATGTCAAACGTAACCGCATCGCAGAAGCCGAAGCCAAGTCTTTGGGTGGTCCTTCAGTATGTTGGGAGGGTATCAGGAATGGGTGGTCCTTCAGTGTGTTGGGAGGGTATCAGGAATGGGTGGTCCTTCGTTATGTTGGGAGGGTATCAGGAATGGGTGGTCCTTCAGTATGTTGGGAGGGTATCAGGAATGGGTGGTCCTTCAGTATGTTGGGAGGGTATCAGGAATGGGTGGTCCTTCAGTATGTTGGGAGGGTATCAGGAATGGGTGGTCCTTCAGTATGTTGGGAGGGTATCAGGAATGGGTGGTCCTTCAGTATGTTGGGAGGGTATCAGGAATGGGTGGTCCTTCAGTATGTTGAGAGGGTATCAGGAATGGGTGGTCCTTCAGTATGTTGGGAGGGTATCAGGAATGGTTTGGGTGGTCCTTCAGTATGTTGGGAGGGTATCAGGAATGGGTGGTCCTTCATTATGTTGGGAGGGTATCAGGAATGGGTGGTCCTTCAGTATGTTGGGAGGGTATCAGGAATGGGTGGTCCTTCATTATGTTGGGAGGGTATCAGGAATGGGTGGTCCTTCAGTATGTTGGGAGGGTATCAGGAATGGGTGGTCCTTCAGTATGTTGGGAGGGTATCAGGAATGGGTGGTCCTTCGTTATGTTGGGAGGGTATCAGGAATGGGTGGTCCTTCGTTATGTTGGGAGGGTATCAGGAATGGGTGGTCCTTCAGTATGTTGGGAGGGTATCAGGAATGGGTGGTCCTTCAGTATGTTGGGAGGGTATCAGGAATGGGTGGTCCTTCAGTATGTTGGGAGGGTATCAGGAATGGGTGGTCCTTCAGTATGTTGGGAGGGTATCAGGAATGGGTGGTCCTTCAGTATGTTGGGAGGGTATCAGGAATGGGTGGTCCTTCAGTATGTTGGGAGGGTATCAGGAATGGGTGGTCCTTCAGTATGTTGGGAGGGTATCAGGAATGGGTGGTCCTTCAGTATGTTGGGAGGGTATCAGGAATGGGTGGTCCTTCAGTATGTTGGGAGGGTATCAGGAATGGGTGGTCCTTCAGTATGTTGGGAGGGTATCAGGAATGGGTGGTCCTTCAGTATGTTGGGAGGGTATCAGGAATGGGTGGTCCTTCAGTATGTTGGGAGGGTATCAGGAATGGGTGGTCCTTCAGTATGTTGGGAGGGTATCAGGAATGGGTGGTCCTTCAGTATGTTGGGAGGGTATCAGGAATGGGTGGTCCTTCAGTATGTTGGGAGGGTATCAGGAATGGGTGGTCCTTCAGTATGTTGGGAGGGTATCAGGAATGGGTGGTCCTTCAGTATGTTGGGAGGGTATCAGGAATGGGTGGTCCTTCAGTATGTTGGGAGGGTATCAGGAATGGGTGGTCCTTCAGTATGTTGGGAGGGTATCAGGAATGGGTGGTCCTTCAGTATGTTGGGAGGGTATCAGGAATGGGTGGTCCTTCAGTATGTTGGGAGGGTATCAGGAATGGGTGGTCCTTCGTTATGTTGGGAGGGTATCAGGAATGGGTGGTCCTTCAGTATGTTGGGAGGGTATCAGGAATGGGTGGTCCTTCAGTATGTTGGGAGGGTATCAGGAATGGGTGGTCCTTCAGTATGTTGGGAGGGTATCAGGAATGGGTGGTCCTTCAGTATGTTGGGAGGGTATCAGGAATGGGTGGTCCTTCAGTATGTTGGGAGGGTATCAGGAATGGGTGGTCCTTCAGTATGTTGGGAGGGTATCAGGAATGGGTGGTCCTTCAGTATGTTGGGAGGCTATCAGGAATGGGTGGTCCTTCAGTGTGTTGGGAGGGTATCAGGAATGGGTGGTCCTTCAGTATGTTGGGAGGCTATCAGGAATGGGTGGTCCTTCAGTATGTTGGGAGGGTATCAGGAATGGGTGGTCCTTCAGTATGTTGGGAGGGTATCAGGAATGGGTGGTCCTTCAGTGTGTTGGGAGGGTATCAGGAATGGGTGGTCCTTCAGTATGTTGGGAGGGTATCAGGAATGGGTGGTCCTTCAGTATGTTGGGAGGGTATCAGGAATGGGTGGTCCTTCAGTATGTTGGGAGGGTATCAGGAATGGGTGGTCCTTCAGTATGTTGGGAGGGTATCAGGAATGGGTGGTCCTTCAGTATGTTGGGAGGGTATCAGGAATGGGTGGTCCTTCAGTATGTTGGGAGGGTATCAGGAATGGGTGGTCCTTCAGTATGTTGGGAGGGTATCAGGAATGGGTGGTCCTTCAGTATGTTGGGAGGGTATCAGGAATGGGTGGTCCTTCAGTATGTTGGGAGGGTATCAGGAATGGGTGGTCCTTCAGTATGTTGGGAGGGTATCAGGAATGGGTGGTCCTTCAGTATGTTGGGAGGGTATCAGGAATGGGTGGTCCTTCAGTATGTTGGGAGGGTATCAGGAATGCTTTTCAACACAGTGGGCGTATATACAGTAGTTTGGTTTGTCAGTGGAGAAAAAAAAAGCGCTCTTTTCAGCCCGCATTGAGCTCACCAGACTTTAGCAGTACGTGCGGGCGAATTTCGTATTAATGCGTTTGCTGAGATCATTCTTTTTTTAACAACTCAAAATCCATATGTGATTGTGACCGACTAGTCACTAACCGGGGCAAGGAAGGACACAACACAGGGCAGCTTTCTTAAGTAGACTGGTTTATTCCTCCATGTGCAGAGGGAATAACACAACATAATACTTTACACAGGAGAGGCGATAGAGCTCTCCACTGTCCGGACAGACGTTCTCTCTCTTCTGAGTGTTTGTGGAGATGACTGATTTATATCCTGTTGTGACCTTGATCAAGTCCATGATGCACAACAGGTGCGCAGCCACGCCCAGCTCTGAGTCCAGTTCTAGTTTGACTCAGGCCAGGTGTGACTGCATGAATCAGTCATCCTCCATCTCACAGTGATCCACTCAGATATCTGTTGGGCCCATGCAGCCATGTGAGACTATATCATTTAAAAAAACATAAATAATTTTGGTTGGTTTTTAGAATGATGATCAATCAATAGAACTAACACGGTATACTTCAAGTTCTTATTTATATGCATTCACTATTTCAAGGTAAAGAAATAATCATGTAATTTTTTTTATTTTGGGGTGTCAATTATAACCTCATGGCCCGCTCAGTGGGTCCACAGGTTGATTAAACCACAGGACTGGATCCAGGGCTGGACTGGGACAACAATTCGGCCCGGTCATTTCCGGTGAATTTGGCCCAGACCGGCCCACCCACCACAACCAGCACGCAGATATCAGAAAATCTACCACCCGCTCTGTCGAGGCACACACAAACAAACAAGCCCCTAATAATACCACCACTTTTACAGAACAACATAAATGATACAAACCAACAGACAACTACACAACCCTTTTCTAGGGTTTATTTGTCACTCATTTGCCCCCTATACGGTCGCGGCGCACCGGGAATATGCCCGGCGGTACGTCCTGTGGCCAGTCCAGCCCTGACTGGATCACAATAAAACTGTGTTTAAAAAGAAGAAAAGAAAGAAAATAAGTGCTTTTGGACCGGGTGTTGTTTTTCTAAAAAACATGCCCACCCACTCTCTGAAAGTTGAAGGACAATGAAACAGACAAGAACACGCCGCTAATATCGTTAAGTGCCAAAGGCCCTGTTTTTAATTTGTCTGAGTATATCCACCACATCCCTGCTTTAACAGACTACAGATGGACGACAGTCAAAACAACCTCTATATACGGCCGCCTGAAGGAAGGCAGCGAACGACCAACACCAGACCCCAAAGCCCAGACGGATTCATCCGTTTGGCTGATATGCATATACTATAGCGCCGTTAAAAGGACATACTCAACAAATAGCAGATCGGCTGACACATTGTTGTTGTTTCTTAACCCATTTAGACCCATTGTAACCTATACGGTGTTTTACAGTACCTTTCAATCCGGGAGCTATACCTCTGTGTCACATTAGTTGTTGCTATACCTCTGTGTCACATTAGTTGTTGCTATACATGTAGCTGTCACGTGTAGGTGAGGTAAAAACCCAAACGCAGGACAGCCAGGCATGGTAGTGTTCAAAACCATGAATTGGTGTTTTAACCCATTCTGACCTGAGATCAGATTCTAAAAATGTCTTCTAAATCCTGACAGTTTTCTGGAAAAAAAAGCTATGTTTCTATGTCAGTCGTTCTTCGATTTTTCAAAAATAGCAGACCTACAAGCTCGTATCGCGCCACTCGGTGACGCGCTATGAGCTTGTAGATCTGCTATTTTTCAATAGCTAAAGCATAACGTAATGCTATAACGCCAAAAGGGGTTCCCGCCCAAAATGGCTTAATACAGAAGACGGGGTACATATACTTAGTTTAGACTATAGTCATTGGTTAGACATGGGTTAAGGTTAGGGTTACTGTAGGTGTGCTGCCCCGTGGGAGGTTAGGTTTAGACTAGTCATTGGTTAGACATGGGTTAAGGTTAGGGTTACTGTAGGTGTGCTGCCCCGTGGGAGGTTAGGTTTAGACTAGTCATTGGTTAGACATGGGTTAAGGTTAGGTTTAGGTGTGCTGCCCCGTGGGAGGTTAGGGTTAGGGTGAGGGTTTGAGATAGGTTGTATAGTTGTAGGACTAATGACTGGTCTAACCAATGACTAGTCTAACTAAGTATTGTCTAAACTAAGTACTACTCTAAACTAAGTACTGCACCCCAGAAGACAGGTGAACATGAACAACTTCAAACAGACTGGAACAGGTGACAGGATACAATGACTCAACAACTGACTGACTGGGGAACAAGACTGATTTTCGCGAAACTTGTCAACATGGTTAGAGGGCCATGCCAAACGGTGACTATATGCGAAGCCCATGACGATGACAAGGTAAGCTAGGTGCGGGGGGTTAAAGCGGCCAAGTTCTCAACGTGTCGCACGGCGCGACGCCTTGAGAGCTTGTAGATCAGCTATTTTCGGGGCGCAACCCTGCACTCTTTAGCTAGTGGAGATGGAGGTGCAATTTGTTCAACGCAAAATGCTGCGTTCAAGTTCAGGAGACTTTGGAGAAAAAAACAATTCTCCTGAACGCTGCCTTCCTTCCGGTATGGCATGGAAAGGAAAGGACCCCGTTTGTGCATTTCTTTCACCGTGTAGTAAATGTCGACTTAGATAGTATTTTAGACAGACTTATAGCTTGTTACGTAGACAGCACTAGAATTGCATTTCATGTAGTCATAGCACTTTATAGTACACATGTATATTGTATAATATATAATATGGTATAGTAATAGTATGTATAGTTGACATAGATACTCCACTGTTACGTTCTTAGCTTATATACGATTCATGATAACTACTTTTTATAATATATGTGATGTATGCCATGCTTTTGTTTTTGCTTAATGTAAGTCGCTCTGGATCAAGAGCGTCTGCTAAATGCCTAAATTGTAAATGCTGCATTCGTGGTCTGGAGAGGGCAGTTGTTTAACAGATGGGGTAAAAGGGCAGGGGCTTTAACCCATTCTGAACGGGCACCCATTTTGGTGTTAGCATCATGTTATGCTTTAGCTATTTAAAAATAGCAGATCTACAAGCTCATATCGCGCCACCGAGTGGCGCGATACGAGCTTGTAGGTCTGCTATTTTTGAAAAAATCGAAGAACGAGTGACATTTTTAGAATCTGATCTCAGGTCAGAATGGGTTCATCAGACCAGTGTGTGTCTGGCGGAAACCTCGTATGAATCTGATCTCAGGTCAGAATGGGTTAAGCCCCCTTTGATGTCTATGTGTGCACGTCCCTATAGGTGCCAGCCTATATGGACCAGAGAAGACCAGACCAGACCCATGCACTGCAGACTGGCCTGGCTCTCTCTCCATCGGACTACAACTCCCTATCATCTTAGAGACATTGGACTACAACAGAAGACCAGACCAGACCCATGCACTGCAGACTGGCCTGGCTCTCTCTCCATCGGACTACAACTCCCTATCATCTTAGAGACATTGGACTACAACAGAAGACCAGACCAGACCCATGCACTGCAGACTGGCCTGGCTCTCTCTCCATCGGACTACAACTCCCTATCATCTTAGAGACATTGGACTACAACAGAAGACCAGACCAGACCCATGCACTGCAGACTGGCCTGGCTCTCTCTCCATCGGACTACAACTCCCTATCATCTTAGAGACATTGGACTACAACAGAAGACCAGACCAGACCCATGCACTGCAGACTGGCCTGGCTCTCTCTCCATCGGACTACAACTCCCTATCATCTTAGAGACATTGGACTACAACAGAAGACCAGACCAGACCCATGCACTGCTGACTGGCCTGGCTCTCTCTCCATCGGACTACAACTCCCTATCATCTTAGAGACATTGGACTACAACAGAAGACCAGACCAGACCCATGCGGTGCTGACTGGCCTGGCTGTGGAGTAGACAGACACACACACACACACACCTCTCTCCCCATAGACACACACAGACACACACCTCTCTCCCCATAGACACACACAGGCACACACACACCTCTCTCTCCATACGCAGACACACACCTCTCTCTCTCTCTCTCCATAGACAGACACACACCTCTCTCTCTCTCCATAGACAGACACACACCGCTCTCTCTCCATACGCAGACACACACACCTCTCTCTCTCTCTCCATAGACAGACACACACACCTCTCTCCCCATAGACACACACCTCTCTCTCTCTCCATAGACAGACACACACCTCTCTCTCTCTCCATAGACAGACACACACCTCTCTCTCTCTCTCTCTCCATAGACAGACACACACCTCTCTCTCTCTCCATAGACAGACACACACACCTCTCTCCCCATAGACACACACCTCTCTCTCTCTCCATAGACAGACACACACACCTCTCTCTCTCTCTCCATAGACAGACACACACACCTCTCTCCCCATAGACACACACCTCTCTCTCTCTCCATAGACAGACACACACCTCTCTCTCTCTCCATAGACAGACACACACCTCTCTCTCTCTCTCCATAGACAGACACACACCTCTCTCTCTCTCCATAGACAGACACACACCTCTCTCTCTCTCCATAGACAGACACACACCTCTCTCTCTCTCCATAGACAGACACACACCTCTCTCTCTCTCTCTCCATAGACAGACACACACCTCTCTCTCTCTCCATAGACAGACACACACCTCTCTCTCTCTCTCTCCATAGACAGACACACACCTCTCTCTCTCTCCATAGACAGACACACACCTCTCTCTCTCTCTCCATAGACAGACACACACCTCTCTCTCTCTCCATAGACAGACACACACCTCTCTCTCTCTCCATAGACAGACACACACCTCTCTCTCCATACGCAGACACACACACACCTCTCTCTCTCTCTCCATAGACAGACACACACCTCTCTCTCTCTCCATAGACAGACACACACCTCTCTCTCTCTCTCCATAGACAGACACACACCTCTCTCTCTCTCTCCATAGACAGACACACACCTCTCTCTCTCTCCATAGACAGACACACACCTCTCTCTCCATACGCAGACACACACACACACACACCTCTCTCTCTCTCCATAGACAGACACACACCTCTCTCCCCATAGACACACACAGGCACACACACACACACACACACACACACACACACCTCTCTCTCTCCATACGCAGACACACACCTCTCTCTCCATAGACAGACACACACCTCTCTCCCCATAGACACACACAGGCACACACACACATCTCTCTCCATAGACAGACACACACCTCTCTCTCTCCATAGACAGACACACGCAGACACACACCTCTCTCTCTCCATAGACAGAACCCACTGCAGAAACACCAGAAGGAAGGAAGGAACTCTTCAAAGAGACAGAAGAAGTGCATTAAAAGGAACCACCAATAATGGCAACGGCACAACGGAGAAGAAGCTGAACGCAAAATACGGCCATGGTGGGCCAGAGACGCATGTGTGTGTGTGTGTGTGTGTGGTGTGTGCGATTATTTTTGTAATTCTTTTTTACAGCCTGACTGACTACATCAAGCTTCAGCTATGCTTTAGGGCATTTCTGCAGAATGGAAAATATGAGCAATACCACACACACACACACACACACACAAAAAGAGGAAACAAAGTTACTTTCACACGCACGCACGCATGCAAACACATGCGTACAAGCGTGCATGCGCTGCTGCTGCATGCCTCTTATCCCCTCGGGTTCACTTCATGGCTTGGAGCAGACACAAAGTATGGAGGTTCACTCACTGCTCCCGGAGTTAACGACGTCTGTCGTCCTCTCTCTCGCACCCCCCCCCCCCCCCCCCACACACACACACACACACACACACACACTCCCCCCCCCCCCCCCCCCCACACACACACACACACACACACTCCCCCCCCCCCCCCACACACACACCCCTGTGTGCTCCAAGTCGCATGCTTTTCAGCACATGTAACCACATCACACAGCGTTGTTGTTCTTTTTATCGCGGTCGAGGAATGAACTCCGGATGAGTGTTTGATTCCAGCGTCCCGTGTATAGCTTTAACAAGAGTCCAAACCACCCCCCCATCAGCGAGAAGCAAAAACTTCAGCCTTTTTTCCTATATATATATATACAGTATATATATATATATCACTATTAGTGTAGATTTCCGTCCTATACACAAACATTAAATTCCCATTGACATGAATGGAGAATTTTACATGATCGCAATAACGCGATCATGTGGTGTGACTTTGCAGATCGGCGGCTATTTTAGCAGCGCAGCAGCGACCGGTGCGCCGCTAAGCATAATGACCTGGCTTTAACGCAAACATATACGAGAGCAGAGTACACACATAAACAAATGCAAATGCACAAACACACACGCAAGCGCAGGTACACACACACACACACACACACACACACACGCAAGCGCACGCACACAGCAGTATACCTGGCTGGCACTCTCTTCTACATTCCTGGCCTTTTTTTCCGTTCTCATTTCCTGGATTGGTTCGTTCTGAACTAACCCCACAGACTAATGAGCTCACAGCAGACAGACAGACAGAGAGAGACAGAGACAGCGAGAGAGAGAGAGAGAGAGAGAGAGAGAGAGAGAGAGAGAGAGAGAGAGAGAGAGAGAGAGAGAGAGAGAGAGAGAGAGAGAGAGAGACAGAGACAGAGACAGAGACAGAGAGAGAGACAGAGAGAGAGACAGAGAGAGAGACAGAGAGACAGAGAGAGACAGAGAGAGAGAGAGAGAGAGAGAGAGAGACAGAGAGAGAGACAGAGAGAGAGACAGAGAGAGAGACAGAGAGAGAGACAGAGAGACAGAGAGAGACAGAGAGAGAGACAGAGAGACAGAGACAGAGAGAGAGACAGAGAGAGAGACAGAGAGAGAGACAGAGAGACAGAGACAGAGACAGAGAGAGAGACAGAGAGACAGAGACAGAGAGAGAGACAGAGAGAGAGACAGAGAGAGAGACAGAGAGACAGAGAGAGACAGAGAGAGAGACAGAGAGAGAGACAGAGAGAGAGAGAGACACAGACAGACAGGCAGGCAGGCAGGCAGAAGGGAGGAGAGACTGTACAAAAGGTGTAAACAACTACTACTACGATAACGTACTAGCCACCTATCTAACTATGAGTCCATGATGTGACAGAGGGGTCAGAGTTCACCTATCTATCTATCTGCTTACCAACTATGAGTCCATGATGTGACAGAGGGGTCAGAGTTCACCTATCTATCTATCTGCTTACCAACTATGAGTCCATGATGTGACAGAGGGGTCAGAGTTCACCTATCTATCTATCTGCTTACCAACTATGAGTCCATGATGTGACAGAGGGGTCAGAGTTCACCTATCTATCTATCTGCTTACCAACTATGAGTCCATGATGTGACAGAGGGGTCAGAGTTCACCTATCTATCTATCTGCTTACCAACTATGAGTCCATGATGTGACAGAGGGGTCAGAGTTCACCTATCTATCTATCTGCTTACCAACTATGAGTCCATGATGTGACAGAGGGGTCAGAGTTCACCTATCTATCTATCTATCTGTTTACCAACTATGAGTCCATGATGTGACAGAGGGGTCAGAGTTCACCTATCTATCTATCTGCTTACCAACTATGAGTCCATGATGTGACAGAGGGGTCAGAGTTCACCTATCTATCTATCTGCTTACCAACTATGAGTCCATGATGTGACAGAGGGGTCAGAGTTCACCTATCTATCTATCTGCTTACCAACTATGAGTCCATGATGTGACAGAGGGGTCAGAGTTCACCTATCTATCTATCTGCTTACCAACTATGAGTCCATGATGTGACAGAGGGGTCAGAGTTCACCTATCTATCTATCTGCTTACCAACTATGAGTCCATGATGTGACAGAGGGGTCAGAGTTCACCTATCTATCTATCTGCTTACCAACTATGAGTCCATGATGTGACAGAGGGGTCAGAGTTCACCTATCTATCTATCTGCTTACCAACTATGAGTCCATGATGTGACAGAGGGGTCAGAGTTCACCTATCTATCTATCTGCTTACCAACTATGAGTCCATGATGTGACAGAGGGGTCAGAGTTGAACGAAATGCATACAAGGTCAACAGTACAAATGACACTAGTTTTGTGGCGCCCACCCCTTAGTGCCCCCCCCCACCCACCCAAATGACCGGCTGTGGCTCAGGAGGTAGAGCAGGTCGTCCAATGATCCATGGGTCGGCGGTTCGAATCCCGGCTCCTCCTCCTGTCTACATGTCGAAGTGTCCTTGGGCAAAGACACTGAACCCCAAATTGCTCCCGATGTGCTGGTTGGTACCTTGCATGGCTTCCGCCGCAATCGGTGTATGAATGTGAGTGTGAATGTGTGTGTGTGAATGGGTGAATGTAATGCACAATCTATGTAAAGCGCCTTGGATAAAGGCGCTATAGAGCGTCGCAGTCCCTCCACCTTTCAGAACAACGAACGGCCCAGGAAATGAAAACGCAATGCATTTCCCCATAGGCAGTTCTTATTTAATTTATTTAAAGACCTTTTAAGCGTCGTACGAAGCCAACTCTTGTCGTGACAAATCATGACAACACACACAATATTTTGGACCAAACAAATAATTACAAAGAAAAACAACAAAAAAAGTGTTGCCGTTTTTTTCTACTTTCTAATTCTTTGTTTGGCCCGAAAAAATTCTGTGTGTTGTCATGATTTGTCACGACAAGAGTTGGCTTCGTACGACGCTTAAAAGGTCTTTAAATAAAATAAATAAGAACTGCCTATGGGGAAATGCATTGCGTTTTCATTTCCTGGGCCGTTCGTTGTTCTGAAAGAGGGAGGGACTGCGACGCTCTATATAAATGCACCATTTACTATTTACTTACTTTACACAATCTGTGCTGAAACAAGATAATCTCGTGAACAGCTATTGTATCCATTGTACTCGCATTTTTACTCACATGGTCTAAATGCGAATCCCAGTGGAGCCCCAGTGTAATAAGCGTGCACGTGCGCGTCAGCGTTGCGTCTCCGTCAGCGTCAGGGAATGTTCCCTAAATAAAATTGCCCCGGTTCGTTTTTTTGACGGGTGTCAAACACGCCCCCGGTGGAGCCCCGCCGTTAGTCACGTTTCTGCTCAAAATGAGACAAATTCCGAGGTTTGGGAGCTTATAAATCCATGATCAACATCGCACCAATAAAAACAACTCAGTCGCGGCCGGGTCGTCCACAGGCTAGAGTGAGCCACACTGTAGCCTGGTGGGGGTGCTGCACTTCCTGGTTGCCCACAAGGAGCGGGCTGGACCAGCTCATAAACACTATTCATGAACCATTGAGATGTTGATCCATCATTTCTTGATCTTTCCGCTGTTCCTTCGTCTGGAATGTGGTCTCTGTTGTTGTTGTCATCTTTTGTCGTTGGTTGTCATGGCTCCCAGTTCCCACCTGATGTCGTGTGGGAGTTCTGATTGGTCCAGAGTGTACTGAATAACTGCTAGCTTACATAACGTCCTAAGACGAGGACTAAAGTCTAAGATGAACAGCTCATCAGAGAAAATGTTATCTCTGATGAGCTGTTCATCTCCTTTGAATCCTCCAAAGAGGATGATATGATCTCCCACAATGCAACAGCACATACCTTGCATTGGACATGGTCCTTTCCCCTTGGTCTCAACCTTCTTCCAGGAGAAGGTCTCTGGACTGAATTTCCACACATCATTGAAGGTCTGGTCACCGTTGCGGCCACCACATATGTACAGCTCTCCATTGTAGGTAAATGCTGAAAGAATGTAGTGTCCTTCTGGTAGAAGCTGTGCAGAAGGTGTGTCCAGCCAGGCGTTGGTCTCTGTGTCAATAACTCTGAAGAACCACTGGTACCCATAAATACCCATAAATACAAACATCTTTGTCCCGATGATAGTAGCAGAGTGAGCAAATGAAGCAGAAACACCAGTTCCTCTGGTGGTAATTAAAGACCAGACCATTGTGCTGGTGTCCAACTTGTACAGGTCATTAGTGACTCCAGTCTGTCCTAGTGAGTGTCCTCCATAGATAAACATGACCTTCTCCAACACACAGGCTGAGTGGCAGATCCTCTTCTCCGGAACAGTCCCAGAAACCCTGGGTTTGAACCATATGTGGTCGTCAACATCATATGCATAAAGCACATTGCCGAAACGATCGCCTCCCCAGATGTAGACTGTATCTTCAACCAACACAGCTGTGTGGCCGTAGCATATGGATGGAACCTCTGGGCGGCGTCGTCCTCCTCTTCCAGGATCCACTGGAGGTAACTTCTTCCAGCATAAAGAAACTGTGTTGAAGACATGGACATCCATGTCCATGTCTTGGTTCCATTCCATGTAGTTCCATCCATCACCTTCACCTCCAAAGGAATACAGTTTGTTCTTCACTGCTACAGCAGCATGATAGGCTCGCTTTGGTCCTCCTGCTTTGGAAACAGTCCAAGACAACATCTGTCTGTATGTCTGTCTGTCTGTCTGTACCGATCTCACTTCTCTCTCGACGTCTACAGTCATTATCAACACGGTGCATCATCTTATATATCTATTCTGCTGTGAAATCACGCACAACACAAACTGTTGCCATGCACGCCTTAACGACGCCGATTAGTGCAGCTCTTCTTCATCTGCACCCTTTGACTCTATTGCTATATTTATTACTTCATTACGACTACCTTGTGATCTATGGATGCCATGGGTCTATGGATCTATGGGGCTTCCACACGCTACAGGCTTTGTCAGGGTCAGGAATCGGTTCAGGAATATAAAAGAAGACATATCACAGGTTGTTTTCTAATGCAATGTGCACAGACCACAGAGTGCACAGACCACAGAGTGCACAGACCACAGAGTGCACAGACCACAGAGTGCACAGACCACAGAGTGCACAGACCACAGAGTGCACAGTATATCATTTGATCTGAGGATCAAAACAGCAGCACGTATTGTTTCTGGCTCCGAAGTATCGCGGGATTTGGCTGACAAGACAGGAAACGGTGGGAAGTCTCGCGATATACTTTGGTACATTCAGAATGGTACTTTGTGCTCTTTAGATAACTCTATAAAATTACACAGTGTACACACATCGAAAAGCAACACAGCAGACAATAATGTGTTACATGTCTTCTGTTATTTTCCAGAAGTGATTACTTTACAAAAGGTCTCAGTCATTCATAAATAATGTTTGTTCATGAGCTGGTCACTGAGCTCCCCCCCCCCCCAGATGAACCACTTGAGAGACCATCGCAGAACTACTGAAGATGATACATGGCCTGAGGACGGGCCATACTTACAAAAACCTCCACCGGGACGATGGCCTGGAAACAAGCCATATCACCAGGAGAGAATCAACACCCAACCGCCTGAAGACAGGCCTAGGCTGGAGGAGCCCTGGATGAGGAACAGACCCAGAGAGAGATCTCCCCATCAACCACAGGGAAATCCAAACAATCAACGACCTGACTACAGACCACAGATCCGCCGGAGACAGAAACCTTGGCTGAACAACAGACAGCAGGACCAGCGGTCAGGACATCAGCCAAGAGCCGGAGAGAGACCACACCACCAGACCCGGACGGGTCCAGTAAGATACAACACACACATCGACACACACACACACCACACAGAAAGAGGTGACTTCTTAAAAGCCATCAGGACCATGAACAAATTGATCATAAGTACACATCATCTGCAGAATGTAAATTCTTCGAGCAGACCACCAGCAAGTATAGCAAGGAAAACCCTTGAACTCATTAATTTGATTAAACCAGCTCAACCAACGGATAAAACCACCCTATTACTTGAAGGGATATCCAGACACTGGTGCCATACAACAATCTTAGCCCTAGAGGAACACTACACTACACTGATAAACACAACCAAACAAGAATTAACAGATAACCTAACAGAGGACGAAGAAAAGAAAGCCTTTACCATAGCAATCAGATGGTCTAGAAAAAACTTAGGGAAAAGGTTAAAACAATTAGAGATAAACAAAGCCCAACTTATAATCACACAGCTTAGAACAACTAGAACTGTCATGTCTACCCCATCCCCCCCCACTGTTGTCCCTCTGAATGTCCCCAATTCACACCCTCCGATTCCTATTGCACAGGTTCCCACTCCCCCCCCTTCTACCCCGGTCCCCAATTCACCCCCTACCTCCCCCATTCCTGCTATGCATATCTCCACTCCCCCTGCCCCATCTGCTGGTAGAGCACCCCATTGTTCTCCATTACCACACCCCTGTGTATCCTCTGCCCCCCTCTCCCCACCTTCCCTGACCCCCACCCCCTCCTCCCTATGTGCTTTCCCCAAAGTATTTATCACCAGGGCCCCACCGCCAACCCTAATTCAAGTCCAACCTAGAAGAGATCTTTCGGAAGTAGACTTCCCTCGCCTAACCTCACCAATACAGATAAGTACACCGCAGAGGCAAACACGGAGCCAAAAAGACAAGGCCAAGGGAGCCATTCCAGATGACACGCCACAGCCCCAGAGGACGGCCCGCAGCAGGACGGGACCAGGAGAGGAGAGGACCCCACATGGCCAGACCCAGGACACAGAAGCAACCCCTACCTGGACCACGACAGACCCAGGAGAGAACCGAAGACAGGAAACAGACGAACCAGAGATCATGGAGCCAAGGACCCCAGGAGAAGTTTACAGACACATCTCCACACAAAAGAAAAACCAGCGTTGGAGATTACACCCGGAGAAAAGCATCGTCATCATAGGAGACTCAAACCTGAGCAATATCCCATCTCTCCTCCCATCTCTCAGACGACAGGATCTACAAGTGGATGGCTACCCAGGAATGAAATTCCAACACACGAAGGTCTTACTGGAGAGAATACCAAGAAACACCACAGTAGCACACTGTATCCTATCCGTTGGGATAAACGAGAGAAGCCAAAATAATCAAAAAACAACACAGAGGGCCTTGAGAGAGACCATCGTAGCAGCACAGAACGCATTTCCAACCGCAAGTATCCATATACCTTTAATCAACTACTCAAATAACCTCCCACACAGGGAGAAAGACAACTTAAGAGAATTAAATCGCAATATCACAAATAAAAATAGTTTCCTCCCAAAATTGGATGAAAGGGATTTTAAAGTGGGTCCTGATAACATACATTGGAAAAAAGAGACAGGCAAAGCAATGCTTGAAAATTGGCTTACTAGTTTAAACTTATTGACCCCATAAACCCAGAAAGGAGGGGGAGTAAGTCTAACATAATTAATTTGTCGCATTACTTCCAACCAGACCAACACCAGACCGAACTGCTGGAAAAGGGGCTTTCATTTGTTCCAACTCTGGACATCTACAAACAACAAACGAACAGGTTAAAGAAAGACCTTTCCCAGTATCACCGCAGACTGAAACTAGCCACACACTTTGGAATGGACCAGACAGGAGAAATAATACAGCCATTTCGACCAGGTTCAAACTGGGAACCGGCTGATACGGTACTCCCAAACAGCCTTAAACAACTAATCAAGGATGACCTAAATACGGTAAGACACATTCCAGGGCACATTAAAGAAAAAGATAACCTCACATTAGCACAAACCAGGGCACTTAGAGAACTAATTAACAACAAACAGATCGTAATCAAACCAGCAGACAAAGGCTCCTGCATAGTAATTATGGACAGACACCAATACCTGTTAGAAGGTGAGAGACAGCTTAACAATCAGGATCATTATAGGCCATTAGACCAACCAATTTACCTAGAGACAGCGAAAAAAGCCCAAGCCATTGTTAACAAACTGAGGGAAAAAAGACACATAAATGCCAAGCAACATAAATATTTAATAGGACAGGACAGCCCTCGAGCTAGGATATTTTATCTTTTACCAAAAATACACAAAAGCCCGGATTCATGGACAATACCATATGAAGTTCCACCCGGTAGACCAATTGTGTCGGACTGTGGCAGTGAGACTTATCAGACAGCAGAGTTTATTGAATACTTCCTAAACCCACTGTCGATAAAACACCCCAGTTTTATAAAAGACACTTACGATTTTGTGGACAAAATTAAAGCTATTATAGTAGGAAAAGAGGCCTTGTTGTTTTCGATAGATATAGACAGCCTCTACACAAACATTGAGACAGAAGCAGGCCTACTGGCAGTTAAAGAAGTATTTAATAAGTACCCAGACACAAATCGACCAGAAGAGGAATTACTCCAATTACTAGACTTAAATCTAACCCAGAATGATTTTTCCTTTAACAACAAATGTTATCTACAAATCAAAGGGACGGCCATGGGAAAGCGATTTGCACCATCTTATGCAAACATTTACATGAGCATATGGGAACAGACAGCACTAGAAAAATGCAGACTTAAACCAACACATTATTATAGATTTCTGGATGATATTTTTGGAATATGGGAACATAGCAAGGAAGATTTCCAGGAATTTATTGATGTTCTTAATAGCCATCACAGATCCATAACGATAAAATTTGTGACACACACTGAAAGGATTGACTTTCTTGATGTAACAATCTTCAAGGGCCCAAACTTTAACACAAATGGGAAACTAGACTTAAAAGTATTCTTTAAAGAAACAGACACCCACGCCCTATTACACAAAACGTCATTCCACCCGACACACTGTTACACAGGGATAGTCAAATCACAACTACTAAGATTCCATAGGATTTGCACGCAAAGAAGTGATTTCAAAATAGCTTGTAAAACACTATTTAAAGCACTTAGACCAAGGGGATACACTAGGACATTCCTCCGGAAAGCTCAAAGTACTTTTTTAGAAATAAGAGTACGAGATCCAGGCCCTAAATTGGCCCTGATAACCAGTTATTCAACACAGAGCACACTAGCCAACAACAGAATAAAAAGGAACTTTGAGAACCGAACGGATGATCTTCTAAAAGATTATAAAATTATATCAGCCTACAGAAAAAACAAAAACCTTAAAGATTATCTAGTACACAGCAAACTAAAAGAAATCAACGCACCAGCACGCGAGGGACCAGAATACTTCAAACCCAAACAATTAGTCAAAAATAGAACTACAAAACGCGTTTTAGAGATTAAACAACGATTAACAAGCAGAACGAGCAACTGCATTTACTTAATCACATGTAACAAATGTGGTTTACAATATGTCGGAGAAACAGGTAAAACAATAGGTACAAGGCTGGGACAACACAGATACAATATTAACAATGGCAGAAAGACAACCACAAGATTTGTGCAACATTTTATGGCTCATGGCATTGAAGCTTTAGAATGCACTGGACTGCAACACAATCCCAACTGGACGGTAGGACAAAGACGTTTTAATGAAAAACAGTGGATTAAGAACCTCAACACGGATTTCCCTGGAGGCTTAAACATACCTAAAATCAGATCTTGAACACAACAAAACCTAAACGCAGGATTAAACTGGAGAAATCTAAAAATGATTGGATCAGACTTCCTTCAAATACATGGCGAATGCATTTATTCCTTGCACTGTACCTACACATGATGCGACCTGCGGTCGCATCATGGGTAGGCACAGTGCACTGAAGTCTTTTAAATCCCCCCACACACACACACACACACACAGCTCCACAATCCCACAAACCACCAGTTGACCCACATTTAAAATCCCCCCCCCCCCCCTCCAACCATCTCAACACTTAATGACTTATACATGCGTATCAGATGCAGAAGCAGAACTACGCAATGTTTTCCATGAAGGGTCCTGCATGTAAGTTAGAACACACAGAGGAGAGGAGAGGAGAGGAGAGGAGAGGAGGGGAGGGGAGGGGAGGGGAGGAAGGGAGAGGAGAGGAGAGGAGAGGAGAGGAGAGGAGAGGAGAGGAGAGGAGAGGAGAGGAGAGGAGAGGAGAGGAGAGGAGAGGAGAGGAGAGGAGAGGAGAGGAGAGGAGAGGAGAGGAGAGGAGAGGAGAGGAGAGGAGAGGAGAGGAGATGCATGCCTTTCGGTATAATGGCATGGAAAGCAGTGGCATTTTGCATTCCTTTCACCATATTATAGTACATAATAATATATACTGTATAGTACATAATAGTACATGCTGCATTCGTGTTCAAGGGCTTTTTTGTGTTTACAGGGGCAGGGGCTGATTTAGAAACGTAGATTTGGAAACGTGTAGATTTGGAAACGTGCAGAGAAAGCAGGTAGTGATGTAGCTCTGGACCATGAGTAAGGCTATGGGCCAGAGCTATACATCCCTGTAGGGAAGTAGCTCTGGTCCAGAGCTACATCCCTGTAGGGATGTATAGCTATGGACCAGAGCTACATCCCTACCTCCTTTCTCTGCATGCATGTGTCCATCTGTACTTTGTACCAGTTCACAAATCTTGCTGCCGTGTTTTGCACATTGTTGTATTTCTCCCAAATAGGAATGGGAGTTTTTTTTGTCATTGGTCATAGTTTCAAACTCGCGTTGTATGTGTGTAATCTGTGGGAAGTACGTGTCTCTGATGTCTTGGTATATAATAGTGGGCAGGTGGTTTAGAAAGTGTAGCTCTGTTTTCCACCACATTTTTATGTGCTATTTCAACCAATTAAATCAGATTGCTTCCTCGAAACGACCCATTGTATAATGACAGATACATGGGCCAGACCGACGCGGCGGTCGCTCTCTCTCTCTAATCTAATCTCGACAGGCCAGAAATCACATTTGAACAACACAGCCACACGATGACGACGCAGCAGCGTGCCGCGCGCTAACTAGCTTGTGAAATGTATACTGCTCCGCGCTGTAAAGTCAATAAACAACAGATCCCGTAATCTTCTGTTTGGAATTATAAACCATAACAATGACAACCTTTCCTGCTATCCAGAGTAATCACCCCCCCCTGAAGATTAAAGGTTTGCACGAACGCAGTCACGATATGTAGAGACGCAGCAGAAATAAGTAGAGGCACATTATTTAAAAAGTTCAATCCCTGGGTCCACAAATAACTAGATTAAAACTGTTATTACAATACAAATGTCTGATGATAACACAACATTATGTAACACACCGTCTTACACAAAACATGTGGTGTAAGGTAACTAAGTATAGGCCTACATTTGCTCAAGCACTGCATCCGAGTACAATTTTGACTTGATTTAACTTTACTTGAATATTTCCAATAATTTTACTTCTACTCCACTAAAATGGTAAATGGTGCATTAATATATCCAAGGCTCTTTACATACATGTGTCACACACCCATTCACACACCTTCACATAGATTGTGCATTACATTCACACATTCACACACACACATTCATTCATTCATACACAGATGGTGGCGGAAACCATGCAAGGCACCAACCAGCACATCGGGAGCAATTAGGGGTTCAGAGTCTTGCTCAAGGACACTTAGCAAGACACATTAACTCTGGGGGAGCCCACAGGGTTCGAACTGGCAACCATCCAATAAAAATGAATAATAGCAAAAACAAGTTTATAGCTAGTATACTGTATTAATCATACAACCATGTGAGAGGAACCCCCTGTGAGATAGACACAGGTATCATTAACCACTTATCCTTATCTTGGATTTTGTCACACAGTAGTCCTGCGCATATGTAGTGAAATATATACCATTAGCTTTGACCAAATTCAACCAAATTACGACCAAGGTATCCTTGCTAAGAATCTGTGATATGCTATACATTTTATTCGGATATGAAAGCTCATATATCAACTGAGCCAAAATAGTAACTATTATTTATGACCAATGTCTATGATGTTTTGTTTTGTCTCCTTAACGTACCACTTTACCACTTTTGACCTATAAGGCACAGAGAAAAGCCTGGTCACAACCTAAGACAGAGAGAAAAGCCTGTGCCTGGTCACAACCTAAGACCGAGAGAAAAGCCTGGTCACAACCTAAGACAGAGAGAAAAGCCTGGTCACAACCTAAGGCAGAGAGAAAAGCCTGGTCACA
Organism: Protomyctophum parallelum; assembly: GCF_964188405.1. Lineage (NCBI taxonomy): Eukaryota > Metazoa > Chordata > Actinopteri > Myctophiformes > Myctophidae > Protomyctophum > Protomyctophum parallelum. The sequence continues at coordinate 40,360,329 of NC_139719.1, forward strand.
ACCTAAGACAGAGAGAAAAGCCTGGTCACAACCTAAGACAGAGAGAAAAGCCTGGTCACAACCTAAGACAGAGAGAAAAGCCTGGTCACAACCTAAGACGGAGAGAAAAGCCTGGTCACAACCTAAGACAGAGAGAAAAGCCTGGTCACAACCTAAGGCAGAGAGAAAAGCCTGGTCACAACCTAAGACAGAGAGAAAAGCCTGGTCACAACCTAAGACAGAGAGAAAAGCCTGGTCACAACCTAAGGCTGAGAGAAAAGCCTGGTCACAACCTAAGGCACAGAGAAAAGCCTGGTCACGACCTAAGACAGAGAGAAAAGCCTGGTCACGACCTAAGACAGAGAGAAAAGCCTGGTCATAACCTAAGACAGAGAGAAAAGCCTGGTCATAACCTAAGACAGAGAGAAAAGCCTGGTCATAACCTAAGACAGAGAGAAAAGCCTGGTCACGACCTAAGACAGAGAGAAAAGCCTGCTCACAACCTAAGGCAGAGAGAAAAGCCTGGTCACAACCTAAGACAGAGAGAAAAGCCTGGTCACAACCTAAGACAGAGAGAAAAGCCTGCTCACAACCTAAGGCAGAGAGAAAAGCCTGCTCACAACCTAAGACAGAGAGAAAAGCCTGCTCACGACCTAAGGCAGATGTGTTTCTTCCGGATACATTATATTTCCGACCAATCACAACACTTGTTTCATTCACGGAGATGTAAACAGATTTGTAAAGAGTCAACGTAATTTCCTTGAGCGGTATAGCACTTCCACCAAAATCCCACAACTTCCACCCAAAGAAAATGATAGTGTCTACACTCTACAGCTTAGGTGTTGACAGCGTGAGCGGTCCTTTAATTGTCTTTTTTTTGTGGCTTTCGCCTTTATTTTATATTTTTTATGGAGGGACAGACAGACAGTAGGAAGACAGGAAATGGGGGAGAGAGATGGGGGACACACATGCAGTAAAGGCCGTCGGGATCGGGAGTCGAACCCGCGGCCACACTGCCAGACTGGATTACCAGCCAAGGTAGCCTGGACCGCTGAGCCACAGCCCAGAAAAGCTCATATACAGTAGGTCTATATCTACAGTATCTCATACATAGAACTGTGCCTCAATTAGACCAGATGTTCCCAGATAACTTTAAAAAATACATGAGGAATTAATAACAGACAGACAGACAGACAGGCCCAGGACACTATGTCTGGGCAGGGCCCAGACATAGGGAACTTCCCTTTGTGGGCAGCTGACTGTGGGAAAAGACAGTCAAAGTGTGTGTGTGTGTGTGTGTGTGTGTGTGTGTGTGTGTGTGTGTGTGTGTGTGTGTGTGTGTGTGTGTGATGTGCATGAGGTGGGTCTATGACACCGCTTCATTCTTTTGGCCTGTGGTCTTTTGGCCTGTGGTCTGACCGACGGAACCATCGAGCACGGAAAACAGAAGGTGACTACTGTACACGCACGCACACACACACACACACACATGCACACACACACACACACACACACACACACACACACACACACACACACACACACACACACACACACACACAACAGTAAACAATCCACAAGTCACCGGCCTCTGTACAGACATGTGGATATGCATATACACGTACACAAACCATCGAGCATGGAAAACAGAAGGTGACTACTGTACACGCGCACACACACACACACACACACACACACACACACACACACACACACACACACACACACACCCCCCCCACACACACACACACAAGTAAAACGTTCATAGCGCACCACCGAGTGGCGCGCTACGAGCTTCTGGGTATGCTAATTTTGAAAAGTCTTGAAAATGTGGCGCAAATCTTTGA
>NC_139719.1:40367154-40431962 GCF_964188405.1 Protomyctophum parallelum
CTTACATACATTTTGTTTTGATTGTATTGCTGCATTGATGGAATTGTGCATTTTGTTTTGGCAATGTATACGTATGTTTTCTCATGCCAATAAAGCAGTTTGAATATTTTTTTTAATTGTGTGTGTGTGTGTGTGGGGGGGGGGGGGGGGGGGTCCCCAGTAAAAATGAGGAACAAATTAAGTCCCCTCTTTTTGACTATTCATTCACTATTCATCATTATCTATACTTTCCAACCAATGTTGAAAATAAATAATTTTAGTCCACAGCTAATTGGGTACAGAGCCAAAAAATAGCATAGGTCATAGGCTATCAAAGGGGGAGGGGGGGGGGGCATGACATTGAAAATGTTTGAGAATTAAGTGACTATAGGGGAAATAAAATAAATACTACGTCACACGGAATAAAAGCAGAGTAAACGCTGCCAGTGCCAGACAGCCAGCCCCAACAACAAGACAAGAGTGAGTTTGTGTATATATATATCTGCTATTCTTATAGATTCTTCTCCCTTTATATGAATAATGATTAGTTTTTGTGTTTTTAATACTCACCTACATCTGCGTTGCAGAACGCCTGTTGCGGATGCACGGGGGCGCAGCTGCAGGCTTCCGTCAGCTCATCCACCCTCCACAGGACCAGCAGCACCAGCGTGCACAGCGCGTGCACCCAAAAGAAGCCCATCTTTATATAAATGTGCGTGTGTTGTCCCGTTCCTGGATTATTATTAGAATCTCTTCTCTGGTTAAAAAATGGAACAAATAAATGCGTCGCAGTAGCACTCTCTCTCTCTCTCTCTCTGGGTCCAAGTAGTGTGTGTGTTGGATGTCTCTCTATCTCTCTCTCTCCGGTTATGGCAGTTATAAGAATGTCAACAATCTTAACGGCTGCGTTTTTTTTTTTTTTAGAAGAGATGATCTTTTCAGCTGCTGTTCCGTTTTAATGATCGGCTGATGTTTACACAGCCAGCCAGCCAGCCAACACTGCAGGAATACCTACAAAAAAACCCTGAGCTATTATAATTTTCTCTAGGACGAAATTAGAAATGACGTATATACGTCGTCTAGCTGTACCTTATTAAAAAAAAAAGAAGAAGATGCGACGAAATGACGTATAGTCTTGTTGCCGTTCTGAAAGGCCCGTTCGTCCAGCGGTGTGACTGTCCTGTCTGTCTGGAAGTATAACGGGACCGCCTGTTGTTATTTTCTGGGACCCAAAAGAGAGGCGGTTTTATAATAAAGCTGCTCCCCCGTCCCGACTGACTGACTGACTGACTGACTCCTCCCATTACCAGTCCCACTGTGGGACTGTGTTGGAGAGGACTCGGCCGGCAGGAGGCGCTAAAAACACCCCCAGTTGGTCTGTGTCTCATTATAGCAGGACAGTGGTTCTCTCAACCTCTTCAGGCTGGAAGGAAGTTAGGAACCCCCAAAATAATCACATTGTTCACTGTTTAATTAAGCATGTTCTAATCAGGTATGCTTTACTTAAAGGACATCTTTCAAATATTATAATTATTATATATATATATATATTTTTGGGAATGTTTTAAGCTTAAAACATTCACTCTAGAGCAGGGGAGTGCAACTTTGACGATGGAGAGGGCCACTATATTTACACACTCACTCCAGAAGGCCACATTGCATATTACGGTTATAGCAAAAAAGAAAGTTGATCTACAAGCTCAAAACTTTGGAGCTTGTAGAGCGGCTTTTTTTTGCTATTTTTTTTTTTTTTATTGGAATCCTGAAAAGCAATTTTTTTATTTAATTTCAAATGCATTTAATTATAGTTATGTTTCAATAATACTCATTAAGCTACCAATCTATCACTATTCTGGCATTCACCCGAGGGCCACATGTGGCCCTCGGGTGAGTTACCATTTCAGTCAAGTTTATACTCTAGTCTAGAGCATAAACTTAGACTGAAATGGTAATTTTGTGTTATTCTAGTCCAGTAATATAACGATCATCTTATTACTGTTAGCACAGTCTTTGTGGATCATACTGTACTGTCTGTACTATGCCACAACATTTCACTGCTTTTACCCAGAATAAAACCCTCTTGAATCTTCTCAAAGCCCAGTGTTGATTTCGTCGACTGAAACTAAAATGTTAGGAAGGGACTAGTGGACAATAAGAGATCCAGTATAAGTCATTTTACACTTGGTTGCATGCTGAAAATAGCAGATCTACAAGCTCACAACACTTGAGCTTGCTATTTTCAGCAAGTGTAAAATCAGTCATTACGACGGCATTAAGGCCCGCCAAAATACATGTTAGTCAACTAAATCAACTGTAGATTTAGTCGAACACCAAAACACTCCAGGTGACTAAAACTAAATGAAAATTATTCAAGAGACTATGACTAAAACTAAAACCTAAATGTGCTGCCAAAAGCAACACTGCTTGAATCTTTGAATCGTTTTGTGAGTTTGTGACCATTAATTAAGCACATTTAATTACAGGCAGAATGCAGCAGCAACTGGCAAAAAGTCAAGCTCAAAAGTTTATTCCAGCATCATAACATTGTGTATTATTATTGTAGAACGTCATCATCATCACAGCATCATGTTCTAACTTGTCAAACCTTGGGAGGCCATTCGACCTCGTGAAAGCCTCCATTCTGCCTGAAGAGGGCAGTATCTCTCCATCTTTCTCCAGCCTATAGAAGGCTATTTACATATGTCACAAATTCCTTCTTGAGACTTTGAAATTAATGATTTCAAACTGATCAAACTTATTTAGTTTTATTTTAAGGACCCCCACTTTGGTATTCTTTAGACCGCGGACCCCAACAACTCTCAGATAGTATACAAATGGGCCCATGTTTTGGCTACATTTGTACGCTGTCAAAGTTACAGATTATAGAGCTATATTAGGTTCCTAACTATTATGCAGGGGGCCCCCTTAGAACCTCCTCAAGGACCCCCACTTTGAGAACTACGTTTGTTACATAAAACATTGCTTCAACAACCATAATTATGTCTTGTTTCACAGTAAACTCATGATCTGCTGAAACAGTAATGACTGCAGCAGCAACGGGCCCTGTGGCCGGGTGGCCCCGTCACTTACAGTATATTAATAAGAAACAGTAATGACTGCAGCAGCAACGGGCCCTCTGGCCCCGTCACTTAATAAGAAGGCACTGGTTTGTAAAATGGAGACTACGTCATCATCATAGGCGTGAACATAACGCATAACACAAAAAAAAAGAGACACAGAAAGGAAAGGAACGGCCCAGGCCGTAGCGTAACGGTCTGGGCACCGGACTGGTAATCCAGTCGCAGTGTGCCGCGGGTTCGACTCCCGGACCTGACACGGCCTTTACTGCATGTCATCCCCCCATCTCTCTCCCGTTTCCTGTCGGCCTACTGTCTGTCCCTTCAAAAATCAATAAAAGGCGTAAGCCGCAAAAAAAGAAAAAAAGGAAAAAAAGAAAGGAAAGGAACTACTATGAGTAGTATGTTTACCCAGGGTAACTGGACTAAGCTCAAGAACGTGTTTACAGCCAGGCCCTGCTCATAGAACATTTCCTGGTAGGGGTTCAATGCCTTGTCCAAGGGCACTTCAGCGGTGGTCATTTGAACGTGCCGGTCCGGGGATACGAACTAGCGACCTTCCGATATCAAGACCGCTCCGCAAACCGTTCGGCCACCGCTGCCCCGGCCTACAGAACAATATGAACGAATGTTTCGCGGCATAGCAGGAGTCCTAGCCGTCTAGAAGAGTCCGTTTGTGTCTGTGTGTATTCAGAGCTAAAGTACTCAAACGGCTGGACTGAAGCACCGCCACATGTCCTTAAACATCCACCCTGCTGGAAAACCCACACAATTGAGTGACTTTATTTTTTTCCTTTTGAAACTTGCACCAAGTATGAGCGGGGTACATACTTAGTTTAGAGTGACTAGTCATTGGTTAGACATGGGTTAAGGTTAGGTTTAGGTGTGCTGCCCCGTGGGAGGTTAGGTTTAGGGTGAGGGTTTGAGATAGGTTGTAGTTACTAATGACTGGTCTAACCAATGACTAGTCCAAACCAAAAACTGTCTAAACTAAGTGCTGCACCCGTATGAGCGGTCTCCACAGTCCTACTCCATCACTCCTAAGGCTGCACTCACACCACACGCAGAAGACAGACATGCAACAAGGTTGTGTCATCAAACCATGTGACTCCCATTGGAAATGCATTGAGGCGGCCATAACACACAGAAGACACAAGTGTGTCTTTTAGGTGTGAATGGAAAACAAGCTGGTGAAGTTGAGCTCAAACCAGGATGACTATACGGGATGGACCAGAACAGCACCGGCCCATCCTGGGCTGAAGGTCCACAAGCTCCAGAACTAACTCCTCAACCCGTCCCATCCTGGGCTGAAGGTCCACAAGCTCCAGAACTAACTCCTCAACCCGTCCCATCCTGGGCTGAAGGTCCACAAGCTCCAGAACCAACTCCTCAAAGAATACTTCAACCCACCTGAACCGCATCATGCACTGTTTGGACCCACAGAGAGCCTCCCAGCCTAGCAGAGATATTTCACACCAACAAACCTCGCTTCTACAAGAGGACCGGCTCTGCTGTGTGGCACTCTCTCCGCCAATGGGAAAATAAGCAAGACCCTTTTTAAAAACAGTCTGGTACACTCTTCCTCCTCCTCCTCATTTTACAGGTGGATCTTTGTTACAACACCACACTTTCACTCCCAAAGCAGACCGTTTGTTTTTTTCGTTTCCGATCCGATCCCGATACTACAATTTCTGTGTTAGCCGATACCGAATACCGATACCAGGGAATAATATTTATAATAATACAAAAAGAAAAAATATCTTATTTAGAAGTCCACCGACCGGGAATAGTGTTTATAGCTATATACCTGTTGTTGTGTTTATAGCAGACTCCTCATTAAAATGTGCACTTGGAGTTTGGGCAACTCCAAAGCAAACTCCACATGATGCCCCAACATTTCATTTACCTGCTATAGTGTCAACCCCTTACCCCCTGTGGCGGAGCTGTGGTTAGACTGGCATATTCACCGATACCGATATGACCCGATATGACCAAATAAGGGCCAATCCGATACTTTACTGGCATTTAACTCTGTCCTAGACCGGTCACTTCTGCAAGCATCCTGGAATGCGGGAAGTGACCTCTCTCAACCCCAACCTGTGAAAGGGTCACCAGGTTTCCCCCAGATGGAGAGAAGATCTTTACTTGTCACCGTCGTACTCCCTCCCTTCCCTGTTCTTCTCCTTGGGTATTTCTCATGTACTTTAGATTGTTATCCTTTTAATATTTTACTTCAAATAACTTTGGAGTGGCCCCGGAAATAATTCCCCATAGGCTTTTCAAAAGGTAAAGACGTTTACGCCGCCGGCTCGTGAAGAAACATGACAACAAACAATGTTTTTTTGGCCGATCAAATAATTAGAAAAAAGATTAAAAAAAGGCAGGGTACAAACCCTTTTTGTTTCGTTATGCCTATGGGAGAAATTAATGGGGAATTATTCTGGGCCTGGGTTGTTCTGAAAGGGGGGCGGGACTGCGATGCTCCATAGATATAAAGGGTATGCACGTGACATCATCCTACCTGGAAGTTATGCAGGAACGCCCACTGAGTGGCAACAAACTACTTTCTGGCCTTGACAGACAGAAAAGCCCAGATTACATTAAACCATGTTAAACTCACCAACATTGCAGCTGAACGAAAAGCTTGAATTATCCTCTTTCTATCTGCAACGAGTGCTTCCAAACTCCAACACTCATCATGCTGCTCAATGTTTTGCCACTCAGTCTAGATGAGAGGGGGGGGGGGCGTGTCCTGATGGGAAAATCATGCATGTGCATACTCTCTATTATAACCAAGACACCTCATTGGTTCATTGGAGCGACCCGTATCACAGGCAGGTGCAGAGAAAGGCACGCTGCCACTCAGTGACTACTGGCCAATCACAGGCAGCGCGTCTTTTCCCCCGGGACTTGCCCATTGGCCCTCTGGAGCGGCCCCACCGAACGTGCACTTCTGTGCGGGAAGCTTGGCTTCCCTGAAATGGCGCCTGGGATAGAAGACAGGCGCCCGAAGGAGGCGTCTAGACCTTTCTACGTCTATGGAGGCCATTATTTACTCTCCCCCACCCCACCCCCAATAACAGCCCATCAATCTAAAAAGTAGGACTTAATAATTGATGAACCCATTCTGACCTGAGATCAGATTCATACGAGTTTTCCACTGGACACACACTGGTCTGATGAACCCATTCTGACCTGAGATCAGATTCTAAAAATGTCAGTCGTTCTTCGATTTTTCAAAAATAGCAGACCTACAAGCTCGTATCGCGCCACTCGGTGGCGCGATATGAGCTTGTAGATCTGCTATTTTTCAATAACTAAAGCATAACATGATGCCAACACCAAAATGGGTGCCCGGTCAGAATGGGTTAATAATTGATTAATGAATTAATTAATCTTATCCACAACCTAAAATATACAGTATATGTCTATATAGAAAAAGGAAAAAAAAATATGTAACAATTTCACAATGTCTCCCAACAATTAAAAACAACAGAAAGGAGCATTTCCATGAGGTTTGGCATGCAGAGGGCAGACATGAGGCTGATGGAGCAACAATCAGAGGCCTTTGTTGAAGTAGACTTCTTGGACGCTCTCTCCGTACCGAGACAAGATGGAGTCTCTCAACTCTGGCTCCAGACTAGACACCGCCATGGAGCTGTGGGTGGAGAGAGAGACATTAGAAGTTACTAGACACCACCATGGAGCTGTGGGTGGAGAGAGAGACATTAGAAGTTACTAGACACCGCCATGGAGCTGTGGGTGGAGACAGAGAGACATTAGAAGTTACTAGACACCGCCATGGAGCTGTGGGTGGAGACAGAGAGACATTAGAAGTTACTAGACACCGCCATGGAGCTGTGGGTGGAGACAGAGAGACATTAGAAGTTACTAGACACCGCCATGGAGCTGTGGGTGGAGACAGAGAGACATTAGAAGTTACTAGACACCGCCATGGAGCTGTGGGTGGAGACAGAGAGACATTAGAAGTTACTAGACACCGCCATGGAGCTGTGGGTGGAGACAGAGAGACATTAGAAGTTACTAGACACCTCCACTAGCTTAAAGAGTGCTGGGTCGCGCCCTGAAAATAGCTGATCTACAGCTTTTCAACGTGTCACGCTGCGACGCTTTGTGAGCTTGTAGATCAGCTATTTTTGTCCTAAAGTGCCCCCTTAGCCACTGTAACACTCCCTACATGTGAGGGAATCAAAGTATTCTGACAGTCAGACTCCTTACCATCTCTGAGGGAACAGCGAGCAGGCGGCAGGCACCATGAACACCAGGCTGGAGAATACACGCACACGCACGCGCACACGCACACGCACACACACACACACACACACACACACACACACACACACACACACACACACACACACACACACACACACACACACACACACACACACACACACACACACACACACACACACACACAGTATAAACTGGAATCTTTGAAAGGCAATCTAAACATGGTGATGAATGTGGAGACGAGTACGTCATTCAAAAGCAACTTACAACACTCCCACCAGCATCACTTGAATTGGTCCATGTAGATATGTGATCCTCTGACAGACACAGACACACACACACACACACACACACACAGACACACACACACACACACACACATTATCTACACACAGAAATGCACATTATCTGCACATTCACATTCAGGACGGGAACATCCTTTGGGTGTTTTAAGCATCATGTCATATTTTAGCTATTTTATTTAATCGTGAAAATGAGGCACAAATCTTTTAATATATATTCTTTCAGAGGGTTTTTAAGTCATATCTTTGCTTCTGGGGGGGGGGGGGGGGGGGGGGGTCCCTGGAACAACATATTTTCAGATGGGGGTTCACAGCCAAATACAGATAATTCTGGGAGTCGTTGACGTGAAAAAGGTTGAGCTCCACTGACAAAGAAACATGTTTTTTTCAGAAAGCTGTCATGATTTAGAAGACATTTCTTACATTTCGACGTCAGGCCTAAAATTGGGTTAATAAAGGCGAGGAGCGAGCACAGGGCTGAGACACTCCACTGGAATGATGTCATTTCATTATGTCAGCACAGACGGCGACATCTCTACCCAAGTCCTGATGTCACTCGCTCATCCGTAGAAGTTTCATTTTAACCCATTCTGACCTGAGATCAGATTCATACGAGGTTTCCGCCGGACACACACTGGTCTGATGAACCCATTCTGACCTGAGATCAGATTCTAAAAATGTCAGTCGCTCTTAGATTTTTCAAAAATAGCAGACCTACAAGCTCGTATCGCGCCACTCGGTGGCGCGATATGAGCTTGTAGATCTGCTATTTTTCAATAGCTAAAGCATAACATGATGCTGACACCAAAATGGGTGCCCGGTCAGAATGGGTTAAACATTGTCAATAAACATTTATCAAAAATCGGCAGTACAAGTACAAGGAAAGCATGAGAACTTATAAGCAAAGGCTGTGCAAAGCACACGAAAATACATGTGAACGTCTCACCTGCATAAACTTATATTTCTCCATCCGTTGCATCATAATGGGAAGGAAAACTGGGGAAGGAATGAGGGAAGGAGATGAACAGATTGATTAATACTTCGTTAATATCTCCAACAGCCACAGGATCGATCTTATGATACATGCTGCGATGATAAAATAGGATGAATTCTTCCTACTCATGCCGGGCGCAGCCATCGTGATCCGAGAGATGACCACTTGAGTGATGCCCTTAGCCGCTGCTTTCTGCAGAGGAAACAAAATACATTTTGAGGATTTAAATAAATGCTTATTATGGATGTATTTCTGCTTATTATTAGACAGTACAATAAAGACAAAGTGTGAGTGTATGGGCGGATGTAATGCACACTGTACGGCATTTTGAAAGGGGCACCATTTACCGTTTGCCCGAGAGAGATTCACACCCAAAATACTGTTTTAGCAGCACAAACCCTCCTGTGCCAGGACGTAATATTAAGTTTTTATAAAAAATAAAATAATAATAACTTTTCTCTGGCACCCGCACAACACTTTCTGAATGAATGAATCTTTATTTTCGGGTCTTGTCGTTAAGACCCATCCCTTACGGGGTTATAAAACACCAACAACATAAATAAACAATATCACGTTCACTTCCCACACAGAAGTTACACCAAGTATTTGGTAAAAACCAAAAACAGAACAGAAATAAGCTAAAACATTAAAAATATATACATTTTCTTTGTCCGTATGTCTCTATATATTCTGCTAATGCAAATATCTTCTGTTCAAAAATCCATCTCAGTCGCTGAATGTGTAAACATGTACCCACCTTTAAGCTATGGGAGCCCAAGTGGCTGAGTCACGATGGCATCCACCCTTACAAACATGATTTTAAAAGTCACTAACCCCATTATATTTAAGCTTGCTTACCTTAGATTGGCCCAATGTATTGCCATTCTCATCCGTCACAGCAATGCCATGCAGGATCTCCCTGAAGACAGACGCCAGAACGGAGTTAGACATGAAAAGAGGACAGTCGTTTTCTCTCATTGATATTAGCTTCTAATTTGTTTCTTTTTTGAGGGGCGCTAGCCCCCCCCCCCCCTATAGAGCGTTGCAGTCCCGCCCCCTACCAGGGCCCAGGAAATGATTCTCTGTTAATTTTCCTCATAGGCATTTCAAAAAGTATTTATTTAAAGGTATATTCAGTGATTTCACTTAATTCAAATATCACTTATTGTTTTGTTTTGTTGTGATAATCCTCCCTACTATAGAGTGTGCTGGCCATATAAGGAGTTCCTCCCTGTCCCCAGTTAACCCCTGGGGGTCAAAAAACCTTAGGTTTCGTTTTTGACTCTCTATCCTGATTGGACGAAAGGCTGGGTCCCACAGCCAAAAACGAAACCTAAGGTTTTTTGAGTGAAATCACTGAATATACCTTTAAAGACGTTTACGCCGCGGAATCAGATTAGCTTTATCAAGCAAAAAAAAGGAGGGAAAAAAGCACATGAAACTCTGATTGGTAAGCTTATGCTTTAGCTATTGAAAAATAGCAGATCTACAAGCTCATAGCGCGCCACCGAGTGGCGAGCTACGAGCTTGTAGGTCTGCTATTTATTTATTTTTAATCGTGAAAATGTGGCACAAATCTTTTAATATTATATTCTTTCAGAAGACTTTTTATTTATTTCGACGTCAGGCCTAAATGGGATTAAACTTCAAGCTGAAGCTCGAGCTTGTAGATCTGCTATTTTCAGCATGCAGCCAAGTGTAAAATGACTTATAGTGGATCTCTTGTCCACTAGTCCCTTCCTAACATTTTAGTCTAGTTTTTATTTTTTTGACGGAATTGTCAATATATTTAGTTTTTAGTCTTAGTTTTTAGCTTAGTTTTAATTTAGTTACCATTTATCTCTGCAGTGAGAGTAGTCGACGAACATCTTTTTTGTCATAGTATTAGTCGACGAAAACAACACTGATACTGTAGTTTTATGATTAGGTTGAAGGAGTCCAAAAATGAAATCTGACTTAAACCCTTTTGGTGTTTTAACCCATTTTGGACTGAAGAAAAATACTTCTAAATCCTAATAGTTTTCTGATAAACCCATGTTTCTATGTCAGTGGTGCTCAACCTTTTTCATGTCAAGGACCCCCAGAATTATCTCTATTGGGCCACACGGACCCCCATCTCAATATATGCAGTTCAAGGGACCCCCCCAGAACGAGATATTTTAGTTGAAAATGTTCGCTCTGAAATATCTATTCAAAGATTTGAGGCACATTTTCACTATTTTTCAAAAATAGCAGACCTACAAGCTCATTGTAGATCTGCTATTTTTCAATAGCTAAATTATAACATAATGTTTAAAAAGCCCAAAATGGGTTAAGCATTATGTTATACTGCCGAGTGTGACCGTGGATCAGGCCTCTTCATGGAGCCCACCAGAAGTGTGACCCGGACCCGGCCTCACAGAGCTCGACCTGGACCAGATGTGGACCAGACCCCTCCACGGAGCCCACCTGTCTATTTCTGTCTATCTTTGCTTCATGACGAGGTTCCTGGAACAACATATTTTCAGATGGCTTATTACAGTTTTTGAATCTGATCTCAGGTCAGAATGGGTCAGTCAGACCAGTGTGTGTCCAGTGGAAACCTCGTATGAATCTGATCTCAGGTCAGAATGGGTTAATAAAGCGCTGACTGTAGCCATGAGGAACTCACTGTTGTCTCATCATAATCTATAATCTATATTAAAGCGCTGACTGTAGCCATGAGGAACTCACTGTAACACAGCCTATAATAAAGCTCTGACTGTAGCCATGAGGAACTCACTGTAACACAGACTATAATAAAGCGCTGACTGTAGCCATGAGGAACTCACTGTAACACAGCCTATAATAAAGCCCTGACTGTAGCCATGAGGAACTCACTGTAACACAGCCTATAATAAAACACTGACTGAAGCCATGAGGAACTCACTGTAACACAGCCTATAATAAAACACTGACTGAAGCCATGAGGAACTCACTGTAACACAGCCTATAATAAAACACTGACTGAAGCCATGATGAACTCACTGTAACACAGCCTATAATAAAGCTCTGACTGTAGCCATGAGGAACTCACTGTAACACAGCCTATAATAAAGCTCTGACTGAAGCCATGAGGAACTCACTGTAACACAGCCTATAATAAAGCCCTGACTGAAGCCATGAGGAACTCACTGTAACACAGCCTATAATAAAGAAACTGACTGTAGCCATGAGGAACTCACTGTAACACAGCCTATAATAAAGCTCTGACTGAAGCCATGAGGAACTCACTGTAACACAGCCTATAATAAAGCTCTGACTGAAGCCATGAGGAACTCACTGTAACACAGCCTATAATAAAGCTCTGACTGTAGCCATGAGGAACTCACTGTAACACAGACTATAATAAAGCTCTGACTGAAGCCATGAGGAACTCACTGTAACACAGACTATAATAAAGCCCTGACTGTAGCCATGAGGAACTCACTGTAACACAGACTTTAACCCATTCTGACCTGAAATCAGATTCATACGAGTTTTCCACTGGACACACACTGGTCTGATTAACCCATTCTGACCTGAGATCAGATTCTAAAAATGTCAGTCGTTCTTCGATTAAAAAAAAAATAGCAGACCTACAAGCTCGTATCCCGCCACTCGGTGGCTGTAACACAGCCTATAATAAAGCTCTGACTGAAGCCATGAGGAACTCACTGTAACACAGACTATAACTAGAACTGCACTCTGTCGAGTGCATACTTGCTTGTTGCACACTAGTAGGCCATAAATGGCCAACTAGTGCGCAAGCAGAGCGCGCATGTAATGTTTTCGCCCGCTGTAAACTGTCAAATCTCAGTATCTCTGTGAACGAACGTTTGAAATGATTAATGTTTAGATGTAATTATTTGCTACCTACTATACATGTAAACATTTAGTATTAAGTATGATTCTAGTTTCTATCTATATAAGAAATACTGTTTTATTGTTGTAGATATATTCTGGATCCCTTTTTTGTTTTTCAGAGACAAATAAATCATTTATATGTGTTGAAAAAAAAGGTATATAAACTGAATTAAAATATGTTATACAGTATACTTTTTCTGTAAACGGTGGAATCTCAATATCTCTGTGAAGGAACATTTGAAATGTGTAATTATTAGGTGTAACTATTTACTACCTATCTAATTTATGTATGTAAACGCCTATAAAAAAAAGTATATAACTGTATAAAGTGTGTAGTTGTAAGTTGATTAGCGGTATTCTGTGGTCACTTTGGTCCAAAAACCGTGACAGCTGTTCCGCCATTTCAGGACCCCCCCAGAAAAACATCAAATCTGTGCCCGTATTGCTGGACCAATGATGACGAAATGACCATATTTCTTACGTCATCATACTATATACATAATCAGTAAAAATAAAATACCAAATTGTGCCTGATCTGCTGGGACCAGAATACGTGGTGTGTATGTGTATGACTAGCTCTAAATGATGACGTAAGAAATATATATAGTATATAGGCATACTATATATGTATACATATATACTCCATACTCTATACTGTATAAAGTGTGTAGTTGTAAGTTGATTAGCGGTATTCTGTGGTCACTTTGGTCCAAAAACCGTGACAGCTGTTCTGCCATTTGAGGCTTATGCAGAAAAACATCAAATCTGTGCCCGTATTGCTGGATCAATGATGACGAAATGACCATATTTCTTACGTCATCATTTAGAGCTAGTCATACACGTATTTCTTACGTTATCATTTAGAGCTAGTCATACATCAAATCTGTACCCATATTGCTGGACCAATGATGACGAAATGACCATATTTCTTACATACACACCACGTACTCTAGTCCCAGCAGATCAGGCACAATTTGGTAAATAACTTTTTTATTGATTATGTATATAGTATACGTATGACTAGCTCTAAATGATGACGTAAGAAATATATATAGTATATATATAGTATACTGTATAAAGTGTGTAGTTGTAAGTTGATTAGCGGTATTCTGTGGTCACTTTGGTCCAAAAACCGTGACAGCCGTTCCGCCATTTCAGGACCCCCCCAGAAAAACATCAAATCTGTGCCCGTATTGCTGGACCAATGATGACGAAATGACCATATTTCTTACGTCATCATTTAGAGCTAATCATACACGTATTTCTTACGTCATCATTTAGAGCTAGTCATACACATACACACACATTTGAGGCTTACGCAGAAAAACATCAAATCTGTGTCCGTATTGCTGGATCAATGATGACGAAATGACCATATTTCTTACGTCATCATTTAGAGCTAGTCATACACGTATTTCTTACGTCATCATTTAGAGCTAGTCATACATCAAATCTGTGCCCGTATTGCTGGACCAATGATGACGAAATGACCATATTTCTTACATACACACCACGTACTCTGGTCCCAGCAGATCAGGCACAATTTGGTAAATTATTTTTTATTGATTATGTATATAGTATACGTATGACTAGCTCTAAATGATGACGTAAGAAATATATATAGTATATATATAGTATATAGGCATATACTATATATGTATACATATATACTCTATACTCTATACTGTATAAAGTGTGTAGTTGTAAGTTGATTAGCGGTATTCTGTGGTCACTTTGGTCCAAAAACCGTGACAGCCGTTCCGCCATTTCAGGACCCCCCCAGAAAAACATCAAATCTGTGCCCGTATTGCTGGACCAATGATGACGAAATGACCATATTTCTTACGTCATCATTTAGAGCTAGTCATACACATACGTGTATGACTAGCTCTAAATGATGACGTAAGAAATACGTGTATGACTAGCTCTAAATGATGACGTAAGAAATATGGTCATTTCGTCATCATTGGTCCAGCAATACGGGCACAGATTTTATGTTTTTCTGGGGGGGTCCTGAAATGGCGGAACGGCTGTCACGACAAATGGACCAGGCCGATCACATTACTTGCACGCTCTGCTTGCGCAAGTAATAAAGCTCTGACTGTAGCCATGAGGAACTCACTGTAACACAGCCTATAATAAAGCCCTGACTGAAGCCATGAGGAACTCACTGTAACACAGCCTATAATAAAGCTCTGACTGTAGCCATGAGGAACTCACTGTAACACAGCCTATAATAAAGCACTGACTGAAGCCATGAGGAACTCACTGTAACACAGCCTATAATAAAACACTGACTGAAGCCATGAGGAACTCACTGTAACACAGCCTATAATAAAACACTGACTGAAGCCATGAGGAACTCACTGTAACACAGCCTATAATAAAGCACTGACTGTAGCCATGAGGAACTCACTGTAACACAGCCTATAATAAAGCTCTGACTGTAGCCATGAGGAACTCACTGTAACACAGCCTATAATAAAGCCCTGACTGAAGCCATGAGGAACTCACTGTAACACAGCCTATAATAAAGCTCTGACTGTAGCCATGAGGAACTCACTGTAACACAGCCTATAATAAAGCCCTGACTGTAGCCATGAGGAACTCACTGTAACACAGCCTATAATAAAGCCCTGACTGTAGCCATGAGGAACTCACTGTAACACAGCCTATAATAAAGCCCTGACTGAAGCCATGAGGAACTCACTGTAACACAGACTATAATAAAGCCCTGACTGTAGCCATGAGGAACTCACTGTAACACAGACTATAATAAAGCGCTGACTGTAGCCATGAGGGACTCACTGTTGTCTCATCATTGGAATGTTGACGCAGTTGGCGGACGCTACCGCTGCGAAGGGGACCCAGCGCGCCACCAGGGGGGGGGCTTTCTGCAAGACACAGAGAAAACATGAGCTAAATAGTTTGACAAATATTTGATCAATAGATATAGAGGAAATATTATGAACAGATAATACACATGTTTTAACTCATTTAGGCCCCCCCCCCCCCCCCCCCATCTGAAAATATGTTGTTCCGGGGACCTCCCCAGAAGCAAAGATTTGAGTTAAAATGTTCACTCTGTAATAATATATATTCAAAGATTTACGATTATCTTTTTAGCTATAAAAAAAAAGCAGTTGTTTTACAGACGGGGTAAAAACCCCCTTTTTTTTTTTTTTTAAGATATTTTTTTGCGGCTTACGCCTTTATTGATTTTTTAAGGGATAGAAAGTAGGCTGACAGGAAACGGGAGAGAGATGGGGGGATGACATGCGGTAAAGGCCGTGTCGGGTCCGGGAGTCGAACAAGCGGCACACCGCGACTGGATCACCAGTCCGGTGCCCAGACCGTTACGCTACGGCCTGGGCAAAAGCCCCCTTTGATGTCTATGTGTGCACGTCCCTGTGTGTGTGTGTGTGTGTGTGTGCGTGCGTGCGTGTGTGTGTGTGTGTGTGTGTGCGTGCGTGCGTGAGTTTTACCTTTGTGTACAGATTAAGTGCCACTGCTGTTGCTAAGGCCGTGCTGGTTGCAGTAGCATACGCTACTCCGATCTGCCTACGATGAAAGAAATGATTCAAAAATACTTCCAACCGTTTGAGGTTTTTTTTCTTCTAAATAATGACCTACTTGATCATACTACAGCGTCACACAAAAAGCATCAAAAGTAGCAGATCTACAAGCTCAAAATGTGGCGCGAAGCGACACGTTTTGAGCTTGTTGATCTTCTACTTTTAAATTTGAATCATTCAATTCATATCACATGAAAGCAGGGAATCATAGCTTCAAATTGACATATTGGTTGTTCAGTTTGACCCACCAGTTTTGGAGATATTGCTTATAGAGTAATGTCTAGCAGAGAAACAGCGAGTTGAGAAAACAGGCCTGGAAGGTTCACTTCTGTGGACTCTAACATTTACACCTAGCGACATGTTTAAGCATTTATTTCATATTTACATGTCTTCTGTGGACTCTAACATTTACACCTAGCGACATGTTTAAGCATTTATTTCATATTTACATGTCTTCTGTGGTCTCTAACATTACACCTATAGCTACATGTTTAAGCATTTATTTCATATTAACATGTCTTCTGTGGACTCTAACATTACACCTAGCGACATGTTTAAGCATTTATTTCATATTTACATGTCTTCTGTGGACTCTAACATTACACCTAGCGACATGTTTAAGCATTTATTTCATATTTACATGTCTTCTGTGGACTCTAACATTACACCTAGCGACATGTTTAAGCATTTATTTCATATTTACATGTCTTCTGTGGACTCTAACATTACACCTAGCGACATGTTTAAGCATTTATTTCATATTTACATGTCTTCTGTGGTCGATTTCAGCTCTGACACTTATTTCAGACATGCTCTAGTGTGTGAAGAGTCTGCCTGTGCTATTAACTCATTTTGGATAAAATATACATAAATTCAATTCAATTCTTTTTTTCTGGAAAAACTATAAATAAATCTATATCAGTAGTTCTCAATATTTCATGTCAAGAACCCCAAGAAAAGATATGTATTTGGCCGCCGACCCCCATGTGAAAATATGTCATTCCAGGGACCTCCCCTTCAGAAGCAAAGATTTGAGTTAAAAACGTTCGATCTGAAAGAATATATATTCAAGGAATGCGCCACATTTTCACGATCTTTTCAAAAATGAGCTTGTAGATCTGCTATTTTTCAATAGCTAAAGTATAACATAATGCTTTAAAACACCATAACGGGTTAATAAATGGGGTTTTTACTTGGGCGTGATGGGAGTTGTAGTTCACCAGAGTGGAACTTACTTGGGCGTGATGGGAGTTGTAGTTCACCAGAGTGGAACTTACTTGGGCGTGATGGGAGAGGCAGCGTTGCGGTTGGTGTAGTTCACCAGAGCATTGAAGGACTGGTTGACCCACTGCCAGAACACCACCGCTGGGACGGTCCTAACACACACACACACACACACACACACACACACACACACACACACACACACACACACACACACACACACACACACACACACACACACACACACACACACACATGGAAGATAGTGTGAGGTAGGGTTGGGGGATTTTTCGGGAGTTTAATTCTTTCAACGGACAATGGCTGGAAACAACAGCAAAATGTTCATGTTGGCTGCTTTGAATTAAGCAATATTACACGAGAGGGTGTGGTTTAACGTGATTATTGCCACGACAGTGATGCGGTCAGGAACGAGACTAGGGTGGCCAGACGCCCGGTTTCACGCCGGACAGTCCGGTTTTAGACCCACCTGTCCTCCTCCCACCTCATCCTCTGGCCGGACCATAGACTGTAAAAAATATGGACAAAGCGTTCCCCGGGTCTAACATGGATGTAAAATGAAGCCTGTTATTCCTGCACTGTAAGTCGCCATCTTTCTAGATCCGTTTGGGCCCAGCTGGCCATTGGCTGGCTCCGTTTGGGCCCAGCTGGCCATTGGCTGCCCAGACAACGAGGCAGGACTTCCCCCCTTCTTCTCCGTTGGTTTTTATTTTGACTCGAGTGGGTGGGGACTCCCGATCATAGACTGTAACGGTAGCCACGCCCCTCAGAACATACGCGACTTTATGGTAATTTATTTTATAAATGGGACCATAATTTTCCAAAAAGAATATTATGACATTAGAAATGAGACTTTAAACTAGTGACTGGAAGCAGAAAGTATTCATGACCATGTTTATTAAGGTAATACAGTCTAGGTGAAGTTGGGCCCAAATACATGGACTTCTATGGGGCTATGGGTTTTTCTGGGTCCAGTGACAGCGCCACAACAGGCCATTATATGAACTTTCAGGAGTTTCAGGCTTCACAAAATATCTGTCTGACTGCCCCCCTGGGCCGGACACATACTTGTCAGTTTTTTTGTGATATACAGTGCTTGTGTCATTTACTGTCATTTACGTCGTCTGCCTGGGTATTAAAATATCCGCAGCGCTGCTCAGCGAGCCGGCCACACTGTCTTAAAAAGAGAGAGGCGAGTGTTGCCATGTCCGCTTAATTATAAGCGACTTTGGGCTTGTTTTATATAATAGGCTACTAAGCCTAGTCAGGCTTCTTTTGGACTTGTTTTCATAGACATGATTGCTTGGTTCTCTTCCAAAACCTGGCAACACTGCCAGTGGGATGGTCGGTTTGTTTGTTGTGCTCTCACAATCACTTTAGTATAGTTAATGCAGAGATAAATAAACCAAATATGGCGAAATGAAAAACTACATTTAATGAGCAATGGAGCAAGGAACTCGACATCATAAAGAAAGGGAGGCTAAAGCACTGTGAACATATAGGCTACTGGCATCATTCTTTGTCCCACACCGATGACCATAAAACTGTATAAAAAAACCCCACAAGAAAGAGATTAAACATAACACATATCTAAACATGAAATAAAATAAATTGATTATAAAATGAATGGCCTTTGTGGTACCCTATAATTTAAAAAGGTTAATTTAATTAGCAAATATATGTTCTCTGTGGACATAATGCTGGAGATGATGGTGGTGAAAATCAGGTGCAATAGTAGTAGTAATAATATTAATATCTGGGGGGGGGGGGGATCTGGGAAGGGGGGGGGGGGGGGGGGGGTCGGGGGAGCGAGCCCCGCAAAAGTGTCCTCCTTTCTGAGGTCTTGCAGGTGGCCACCCTAAACGAGACGTAGTCGAGTTCCGCAAGCATAGACCACACCCTCGAGTGTAATATTGCAACAGTTACCCTTAAAACTAAGAAAATCGATGAAAACAATATATATTTTTAATGACAGATGTAGTCACATAACCACAAATGTCCCAAGAAACTAGCTAGCCTATAGCCACCGAGTTTGCTAGCACT
The DNA here is from genome assembly GCF_964188405.1 of Protomyctophum parallelum. NCBI lineage: Eukaryota > Metazoa > Chordata > Actinopteri > Myctophiformes > Myctophidae > Protomyctophum > Protomyctophum parallelum. The sequence continues at coordinate 40,386,485 of NC_139719.1, forward strand.
CTGGGAAAACAGAGCAGCTGAATTCTTTGTTTTGATTAGGTGGTGAATGGTGCTGGTTTGATCCACAGCTAGAAGCCGTTTCAACCAATCAGATTGCTTCCTCGAAACGACCCGTTGTATAATGGTGTATATACACATACCGGTAGAACTGCAGCATGAACCCAGTGATGGCCATGCCTCCCGGGACCTGGAAGGACATAACCTGACGCTGCCAGATGAGGGCGGTATTGGGTAACCATGTTCCCCAACACAGCCTTCATCTGGGATCTCTCAGGGAGTTGAGCTGACAAAAATCCGTTCCGTACCGGACCAATCAGCGTGAGCTAAGGGCGGGATATGTGCAAAACCGGATGTGAAGCTATCTAGACACGTCAATATGATTGGTTGTGTTTGCACGCCCACACGGTGAAAGACAGACGGTCCCATCCAATCATCTACCAAGTATGTACCAAGTAAAAAAGGAACAGCCCCGTCATCGAATTTGCTTCCGCGATTCCAGATCCCAATAAGCTGTGAAACAAATTTGTGTAGCAAGCTTCTTGGATCTGGCAGCGTCAGGTTAGGAAGGACATACATACCGGTAGAACTGCAGCATGAACCCAGTGATGGCCATTCCTCCCGGGACCTGGAAGGACATACATACCGGTAGAACTGCAGCATGAACCCAGTGATGGCCATTCCTCCCGGGACCTGGAAGGACATGCGTCCGATGAGGTTCATGCGGTCTCCGGTGTCCGGGTGGAACGCCGAGTCGTACAGCTTCTTAGCGTAGTGGAGCTGTTCCTCTGAGGTGCCCGGGGGGAGGGAGCCCGCCCTGCACACACACACACACACACACACACACACACAGCACACAACACAACAAGTGAAAAAAGGTAGTCTACGAACATTTTTCATCTTTCATCTTTAGTCGACGAAAACAACACTGGTGTCTGTTGTACCTGCAGCTCTCCACCAGGGCTTTGGCCTCGTCCAGGCGCTGGGCTGTGTGTGTGTGTGTGTGTGCGTGTGTGTGTGTGTGTGTGTGTGTGTGTGTACCTGCAGCTCTCCACCAGAGCCTTGGCCTGGTCCAGGCGCTGGTCAGACAGGGCCACGGTCCTCCAGTCGGTGATGTTGGCAAAGTGTTTGAGCCGGCCCATGAACGTGTTCTGGTCCCATCGCGGTGCGTCGATGTCAAACGGACTCATAATGTCCTTTTACAGTCTCAATAATACGATAATAATGAAGCTCGATATATATACGGTTACGGTACAGTCGAGAGAGAGTCCAGGCCTCGGAAGCTAGCCTCGGTTAAGTCCTGCTCAACTGCTATGGTCCCCGCCTGAAACAAAAACAAAACAAAACAAAACAAAAGCAAAGTTATGCCAGTATTACAAATACAACAAAGAGGCGTTGGCGGTGTTGGAACTGGTGAAAGAAAAGGAAATTCTTTAGCGGAATTGTAATCACTTTGTAATTGTAATCACTGACGCAAGGTGGTATCGGAATTCTTTGAGGAATGGCATGTCCCCCTCTAGCGATAAACCTAACTAATCCCCTGCCTCTGCTGTCCCTGGTTCACCCCCTTATCTAACCAGTCTAGCCTGGTTAGAAGCCCATACACATTTAATAGATCTCTAACTAGAGAGGCCTCTGGGAAAACTAGCACCTTTTAACTCGCCCATATCTATAGGCTGGCTGTGTGCGTGTGTGTGTGTGTGTGTGTGTGTGTGTGTGTGTGTGTGTGTGTGTGTGTGTGTGTGTGTGTGTTTGTGTGTGTGTGTGTGTGTGTGTGTGTATGTGCGTGCGTGCATATCAGATTGTGAGTGCAACGTCTAAGAATTTAGGCTAAAAGTTGCGACACAATAAAACACACAAAAGGCCCCTCGTGGGACCCTGTCCGTCCCACCCGGCCACATTCTCAAGGGGGAAATTAGCCTTACATATTATATCATCTACCAGTTTTAATAGCCCCACACGGGCTCACAAGCAGCTTGATCTGATCCCAGACCACGGCATTCCTTTAAAACATAATAAATATCCCCAAAGAAAGGAACAGCAGCTGGCCTGGCTGGGCTAGTGCAAAATAAACGCAACAAACAGTCTGTTGCTACATTTATTTAGCAGTGAATGGAAGTATCCTCCTGACCAGTCTGTCCATCGGACGGTGATCGGACGATTTTCACTCCAAATGACTCGATCGGTGATCCTTTACAGTATATTGTTTAAGTGGTATAAAGGTCAATCAGATCTATAGTGTTCATTTTGCATCTTTGTGATAGGCCAAACCCTAAACATTCTCCCCGCAACGCACGCACGCACGCAGATCTGCTATTTTCAGCATGCAATGTAACCAATTGTAAAATGACTTATAATGGATCTCTTGTACACTAGTAGTCCCTTCCTAACATTTTAGTTTAGTTTTTAATTTGTTGACAATATATTTAGTCATAATTTTAGTAATCGTGGCTTAGTTTTTATTTAGTTTTTATCAGTGAAAAAAGGTAGTGGATGAACATTTTTTTGTCATAGTTTTAGTCGACGAAAACAACACTACAACACAACTGTCCATTTGGTTCCACTTGCAAATGTACATACTGTAAGGATAAGGATATGCTATGTGTATTTATATATCTCTGCTGTCGGGAGGAAACCTCATAACTTAAAAATGTTTTTCATTTTTCAGGAAATAAAGAAAACCTTATATTTTTTAAAACAAAGCAATGCAGCCTCATCAAAGTTGGTGGTGTCTTTTATATATTGTCCATTACTTCCATGAGAGGGGGAGAGGTGGTGGAGTTAGTTGCTTTAGCAGACATTTTGAGGGTCCAATGGAGTTAAGAGGTTTCGTCCAAAGCACTTTTGACTACTTTCCATTGGTTCAATATTTTCGAAACAACACACAGACGTAAAAGGGTGTTCAATAGCACTCAATAATGGAGTTATGAGTTTCCCTCCCGACAGCAAAGATATGTAGAATTAGATAGATATCTTTCTCTCTTTGCTCTCCAATGATGTCAGATCAGGTGAAAGAATATGGAATGAGATCAGGATCAGGAGGTTCAGTCTATACTCTAGACCAAGCTTGAACCTTGGCCTGGCATGGCCTGGTTTGGCCTGGTTTGGCCTGGCCGGGCTGGGCTGGGCTGGGCTGGCTGATACCGGGTTGTTGGGTGCAGCTGCATGTATGCCGGGGCTGCGGTTTGTTTACAAAGGCCTGGTCAAGGTCTGTGGCAGCATAGAGGGAAAACACTGGACACAAGCCAGCTGTGTAAAAGAAATGCCCCTTATAGAGTCAACTTAACCCATTTTGGACTGATGGCATTTACGAAAAGGCTTCTAAATCCTAATAGTTTTCTGATAAACCCATGTTTCTATGTCAGTTGTGGACCCCCAGAATTATCTCTATTGGGCCACGGACCCTCATCTCAAAATGTGTTGTTCCAGGGACCCCCCCAGAAGCAAATATTTTAGTTAAAAATGTTCGCTCTGAAATATATATTCAAAAGATTTGCACCACATTTTCACGACTTTTCAAAAATAGCAGACCTACAGTACAAGCTCATAGTGTGCTATGAGCTTGTAGATCTGCTATTTTTCAATAGCTAAAGCATAACGTTAACGCTTAAAAACACCAAAGGGGGTTCCCACCCAAAATGGGGTTAAAGACATTATGATGATTATTAACAGGTTTATGATTAACTAATGTGAGTGGATGAATATGCAAAAATATTAATTAAATTACTATTGGGTTAAAAGGGTGTGGGAGGGAGGGGAGGGAGGGTTATATGGTGACGAGGAGGAGTATAGCCTCCTCCTAGAAATAGAAAGATTAGGTTACACGCTTTGCAGAATGAGGGGCTGTTCTTTTAATCATGATATAAGTCCCAAAAGCTTGACAAACTGGATCTCTAGAACAGGGGTAGACAACCTTAGGCACAGGGGAGGGTGATCACTGGCACACACACTGACATTAATTCATTTTATAATATTAAGTCTCCTCACATCAGCGTGCAAATTACATCCTGCACATAATTCTACATTCATTCAAACTCTGAACTCTGACTTGGGAGGGAGTCTGGGAGATAGTGGGTACTATTAAAGGAGAATTCCATGCTAGAAGGCTTTCTTACCTTTATTTGTAGTTGTTACGTCCCCACCAAAGAGGCCCAGGTGTTATTTCGTGCAAAAGTGCATTATTGGCTATTTCCCCTACCATAAGCCCTCAATGAATTGCATTGTATTGCATTGAATTGAATGGTGTTATGCCAATTTGCTTATTTCCATCGCTCAAAAATCAATATTTTTTTGTATATATCCTCTCTTCATAATGTAAATAGTATTTTGTCGTGAATATGGGAATCAAAATCTGTTGGAAATATCTGTGTATTGATGTGGTCGTGTCATAATAAGATGTAATGTTGATATAATGGCACACCGACTATCAAGAAAATAAAAGCATGGCACATGACCCCTGCTCTAGAACACAACACACACAGTCACGCGTTCTTCAACACAAAGGAAGAACAGAAGTAATGTGGTAATCCTACTGTAGGAGGCATGTTTGTAATGCATGCATATTAATAACACGCTGTAGGACTCCTATACAGTATGTTACCGCTATGCATGCACACATGGGATGCCCTGACCTGACAAATGTAAGATCACCTGGATTACCTGGACCGCTCATTTGGGGGTCCCGTGATTATTATATTCTTTTAAATGGGGGGGGGGGGGTCCCCAGATGACAGTGAAGTGACCATTTAAAGACCATTTTAATTGGCCAAATTGTCGAATAATATATATTTTTTAAATGTATTTTTGGGGGGGAAATAGGCAATCTACAAGCTCCCAACGCCTCGCATTGCGAGCTTGTAGATCTGAACACAGTATTTATCGAACTATAATAGGGGGGTCCTAACTTAGGGTCCTAATCATTCATGAATGTGATTATATTTGGGGGTCCCTCCCAGGCTGCTCTGGTCTACAGTATGGGTGGCATGGCTGCTGGCATCATAATCATCCACCTTGCAGCAACAAGTCAAGTATTGTGGATTCTTTCTGTCCTCACATCACATCCACTCGGATCAAAAACTGTGTCAGACATTTATTTAAACATTGCTCTCTTGGCACTATAGGCTAGTCGACACAAGAACACTGTGTGATGCAACAACTTACAAGCCAAGTTACTCGTGGCCGCTGTGTGTGTGTGTGGCTGCAACAACATTATGAAATTACATTGTAAACCATGCATTTATGGATATAATATTGGACAAGCCAATTGCATGTGAAACAAAGGAAGTAAATACATACCTTTGGGGGGTTGCTCGACCAGTATACAGTGGAGATAAAGCCTGTCAAGTTACAATAATATCACATTTGGCCGTGGTGGTGTGGCACTATACTACACCGCGTCACCAGCACTGCTGCCAGATCTGGCGAGAGAAACAAGCCAACCGAAAATGAGTATTATTTGTAAGTCTCTTTATTGTTATGATGAATTGAACATTGTAAACAAGTGTAATAGTAATACTTTATGGTGTTGTGACGTCCACAGTTAACAGTTTAGTATTGAGTTGTGCTTGAAATGTACTGTCATTCTCCAAACTGTCAATCAATCAATCAAACCGAGCCAACAAGAATCCCTTGACTCCTTCAAAACCGCTCTCAAAGGGCACCTACAATCCACCACCCACCCCTTATTTCCCCTCACTGAGACTGAGTCACTGTATATGTTTTCCACCCCCCCCCCCCCCTTTTTACCCCCTCTATGATGATTTCCTCTTTTTGGCTATATAGAAGTGTATATTTATACGTCTCTAAATGTTATGATGAATTGAAAATGGTGGACCCTATTGTAAACAAGTGTCGTCCACAGTTAACAGTGTTGTGTTGAGTTGTGCTTGAAATGTACTGTAATTATCCATAGGCCTATATACAATATGATGATATTATCATAATAATATGATAATATATAACAACTACCAATACTTACAACCAACTATACAGTAAAACAAGTCCAAAGTCGCTTATAATAAGCAGACATGGCAACACTAGTTCCCAGCGCCTGTGGGAAGCCTGGTGTTTCGGCAGCGTGATCCGGTCTACAGCGCCTCCTACTGGATCCGGTCATTTACACGCACACGCACATGCAAGACAGGATTCCGTATCCTGTCCAGAAACCAGACCGGATTAGCAACCTGCAAAGCAACTTGATCCCATATGGGGAGGAGCTGCTGTCCAATCACAAGCCAGGGCAGCTCTGCTGTTGGCCAATCAGATGTCAGGGGCAGCTCCGGGCCTGATATATTACTCCCTCGTAGGACGGTGTCGCTCGTTAAAAAAACAGATCTACAAGCTAACAGCCGGTCAATAAAAGAGCGAGTCTACGGGACCTACAGCTTGCATTTGTATTGTATTTGGATGGCTGGTGCAAGGAGAAGTCACCACGCTAAATATCATAACTGATTGAAGTGATGCACATCAGCGTCGGAGAGGAACAGGCACTGTCAGATCGGTTACGCTACTTTTGGGAAAGTGAATCCCTTGCCTGGAATCCACATGAAAGAAATGCCGTGCATATCCAGCCTCATGGTGGCGCTACAACAGGCCAAGTTGCGTCTCACACACACACACACACACACACACACACACACACACACACAAGACTATTTTAAGCCAGGGTGACACACTTATGAGCAATAATAGTGTAGAGTATCAAAATAATGGAAACTAACTGCCTTCTGAAAGCTACTCCCCCACATGCACAGTTAATTATGTCATCTCTCCCACACGGTGACATCACCAGGCTGTCACCAGCAGCTGACCCACCTGAGTGTGTGTAGGGACTGTAGGCTGTCAGGGTGAGGAGAATTTGAATAGAAAATACCCTAAACAAAATGCAAAAACGAAGATAAACAGAACTACACATTGTAAGGTTCCTATGTTCAATGCAAAAGAAAACACAATTACATCGTTAATCATAATTATTTGTGTGACAATTGTCAACTTAAACCATTTAGGACTGAGGCAGATTCTAAAAAAAAACTACCTTTTTTCACTGACAAAAACCACATTAAAACTAAATAAAAGACTAAGTCATGATGACAACTATTTAGTCAACTATGACTAAATATACTGTCGATTTTGATTTTGTCATTTTACACTTGGTTGCATCCTGAAAATAGCCTACGAGCTTGTAGATCGGCTATTTTCAGCAAGTGTAAAATCAGCCATTGCCGACGGCATCAAGGCCCACCAAAATACATTTTAGTCGACTAAATCAACTGTAGATTTAGTCGACTAAAATCTCATATTTAGTCGACTAAAACTAGACTAAACACTAAAACATTCCAGGTGACTAAAATGTGACCATTATTAAAAATGTGACCATTACATACTATTCAAGAGACTATGACTAAAACTAAAGTAGAATTTTTGCTGCCAAAAACAACTGTTCAAAAGATTTGTGCCACATTTTCACAAAGAATAACACCGCTTAAAACACCAAAAGGGGTTCTTCTCGTCCTGAATGTGTAACCGTGACAGCCCTAGCCCTAGTAATAAAATCCTTTGGGAAGCCATTTTTATTTCTAACAACCGTTTTTATTCACGTACCTTTAAAGTTTAAACGCTTGGGACGGAATGCATTCGAAAATATCAAAAGGAAAACATATCTGCGGGCCCCTCCGTGAAGCAAAACAACAAACAAACAAATGCATTTCATATCCTCCACATCAGAATATATATTTGTTAAAAACTCTGCCAGCCTATATTAGATATGCAAAAACATTATAGACTACAGTGTACAGCCCGGGTAACAACAGATATACTCTAAGAACATGCACGCAAATGTAACATACAAACATAGGGCCAACATATTTACAGTTAATACAATAAAAATGTAATGTCTCTCTTAACCATTTCATTTAATAATGTTCCCTTTTTTTTATACATATTAACATTGAAGGTCATTACACACTGGCGAATTAGCGACGCGATGCGAATAAGCGATCTGAAAATGCGAAATATTGCATGTTGCAGTTCGCCTGCGAATCTCTGCAAAATACGACACCAGAGCGAACAAATAAAAGCGATTTTCGCACATTCGCACATTCGCCACTGATGTGGAAGCTTGCATGGACTTCAATTGGTTTTTTTTAAATGCGAATTATTCGCACGAATATATCGCGTCGCTAATTCGCCAGTGTGTAATGACCTTAACAGTATAATATGATTCTTTTACAGGGGAAGCCGAGCACAGTAGACAATATTCCTCCAACATTCTAGATCAGGGGTCTTCAACGTGTTTCAGGGAATACCAAAACGCTCGCCCCCCAAAAAAACAGTCGCCCCCGCGGGGCACAGTGGGGCGCACATCGCCCGGTGGGGCGCACATCGCCCGGTGGGGCCCAGTGGGGCGCACATCGCCCGGTGGGGCGCACATCGCCCGGTGGGGCCCAGTGGGGCGCACATCGCCCGGTGGGGCCCAGTGGGGCGCACATCGCCCAGTGGGGCGCACATCGCCCAGTGGGGCGCACATCGCCCGGTGGGGCACAGTGGGGCGCACATCGCCCGGTGGGGGACCTCGGAACGGTCTCTACCTGGTGTTCCTAAACGTAACCTCAATATTAACCCATTTAGGCCTGACGTCGAAATTTAAAAAAGTGTCACCGTCTTCTAAATCCTGACAGTTTTCTGAAAAACCCATGTTTCTGTGTCAGTCGTTCTCCAACATATTCATGTCAAGGACCCCAAATATATATGACATTGGCCGCCGACCCCCATCTGAAAATATGTTGTTCCAGGGACCCCCCCCCCCCATCTGAAAATATGTTGTTCCAGGGACCCCCGTCTGAAAATATGTTGTTCCAGGGACCTCCCAGAAGCAAAGATTTGAGTTAAAAACTCACTCTGTAACAATATATATTCAAAGATACCAGAACCTAGTTCTAAATTGCAGTATTGGTACTTTTACTTAAGTAGTGTTGTGTAAATGTTTGTTTGTTTCGTTGGTTTTCCATTCATGTTGGATTAATGTTAATGTGTATTTATTTACCACTTAAACCCTCAACATAAATAGTAAACTTGATCTTTACTTACTTCGCAGTTTATTTCCTTCTACACTAAAACCTTTTCGTCGAAAATAGCAGATCTACAAGCTCAAGACGTGTCCCAGCGTGATGCGTTGTGAACTTGTAGACGTGCCATTTTCCTCCCAGAAGAGGGATGCTAGAGTTCAAGACCCCCTGTCGAAGACCAATGTCTCACACACACACACACACACACACACACACACACACACACACACACACACACACACACACACACACACACACACACACACACACACACGTTGTCGTTTGGAAGCGCCCTAAACTCTACTTCACCATAAATAAAGAATTACAAAAATAGACCTCACTTCAAAAAAACAAAACAACGGAGCCATAGCATGAAAAGCGCTTACAGCCATTGTGCGGAATGATATACAGTACAAAAACCCCCCACAAAATGTCAACCTTATGTGAATGATGAAAAAGGACGGGAATGGACAGAAATAAAGGTTAAAAAAAAGGGGGATTCAAAGAAGACAGGCGTTGTTGGTGTGGTGTTCTAAAGTAGTAGTTTTAAACCCCTTTCATATCAAGGCCCATTATGTATTGGGCATTTGAGCCACGGAACTACATGCTAATTGTGTAGACGTCTTGTAAATTAATTAACAGTATTGTTTAACAATAATGTAGCTCTGTAGAGTGTAAAATAATTAAACCAAATGGACCCGTAAAAGGGTCCACTTGGTTTCATTTGACACTCTCAAGAGTTAAAGATCGAATAAGGATCCATTTGGTAACCAACTCTCCATTTATAGCCCGGGGACCACCCTGGAAGCCCCTCAAGGACCACTGGTCGAGAACCGCTGTTCTAATGGGCCATGTACCTGTATACTTGGTGTTGCGCGCCCAAAGAAACAGGGGTCACGGGCAGCGAGGGGTCACGGGTGGCGAGGGATGGAGGGGTCACGAGGCGGTGAGGGACCAGGCAGGTTGTTAAAAACTCTCTTCAAGTCCATGTGGTATTAGTAGTGTGCATATACATTCACAGGTAGTGTATCTCGTTTCACCAAAAAGGTCAAGATGGGTGTGTGTGTGTGTGTGTGTGTGTGTGTCACAGCTGCTTCCCCCTCCTGAGCAGTAGAAGACAGACAGAGAGAGGCGGTGCTACTTCTTCTTCGCGTTGACACTCTTGCAGACCCAGTTCATTCCCTCCTGAAACACAAAGAGAAAATGTGGCGTTTGAAAAGCAGAGCAACACACAAAGAAGAAGGAACTATCGAGGAATGCAACTATAGGCCTGTCGATATAGCGTCTCCGTTGTCGGGCGGAAAAGGAACTATGGAGGAATGTAACTATAGGCCTGTCGATATAGCGTCTCCGTTGTCGGGCGGAAAAGGAACTATGGAGGAATGTAACTATAGGCCTGTCGATATAGCGTCTCCGTTGTCGGGCGGAAAACCTCATATATGTTTCAGGCAGTGTTGATTTCGTCGACCAAAAACCAAAACGAAAGAATGTTCGTCGACTACCTTTTTTCACTGACAAAAAAAGCCACGATGACTAAAACTAAGACTAAATATACTGACAATTTCGTCAACAAATAAAAACTAGACTAAGATGTTATAGGAAGGGACTAGTGGACAAGAGATCCAGTATAAGTCCAGTGGTGCCAGCCTGCGAGTGCATACTGGTTCTCTCATGAGAGTGACATCATCTGATCGATGGTTCTCAACATTTTCAGGCTGGGACCCCCAAAATAATCACATTTGAACCCCCCCCCACTGGGGGTCCCGACCCACATGTTGAGAACTCCTGTTATGGACACTTGGTTCTTGTCCTCACCTGGATGCCCTCCCCGGTCAGGGTCAGGGTTAAGGTTAGGGTTAGGGTAGGTTCTGGTCCTCACCTGGATGCCCTCCCCGGTCAGGGCGGAGCAGGACTGGATCTGCCAGACGCGGTCCCGGATGGTGTGCAGGTTGAGGCCCTCTGCGATCTCCGAGGCGGGCGCGGCCGTCAGCAGGTCCTGCTTGTTGGCGAAGATCAGCACGGGAACACCGCTCAGCTTCTCCTCGTCCAGCAGCTCCGCGAGCTCCTGGGACACACGCACACACACACACGCACACACAGGCAGGCACGCACACACACACACACACACACACACGCAGGCACACACACACACGCACACGTGAGTAGAGACGTTGTGACATGCCCAGAATTTGCGGATTCGAGTGTTATCAACCGGTAGGTTACTTAACCTACCGATTACTTAACTACCGATTCTACACTCTATGGCTCAGAGACATGGACACCTTCAAAGAAATTAGAGAAACGCCTGAATGGCACTTTATACACCGCCTTCTAATGAGAGCGCAAAATCTCTCTTGGAAGAGAAGAGCCACCCATCGACTAATCTAATATACGACAACCTTCCCCGTGTTTCTTCACTGGTCCGATCCAGAAGAACACAGGTTGCCGGGCCACTGCTACAGAGCTGACAATGAGGTTATAATCTTCCCTTCTTCTCTGGAGTCCTGCCTCAAAGCAGACCAGAGGTAGAAAAACTGTCGTTCCCTGATGTCATCGCTATAGGGACACATCATGCATTAAGCAGTAAGCAGTAAGCAGGAACTGGGGATGGCAATGAAGGACCGGGAAGTCTGACCTGGCATTGTGAAATCCACAATCTCGACCGTGACAAATGACGATGACGAGGTTACTTATCATGACCATATATAATGAAGCCAGTAGGCTCTACTGGAGCAGAGACGTTGTTGTTGTTGTTGTTGTTAGTCATTGTCCGATGTGGTGTTGGTCCCTAACTTTGTGTTCTCAATTACAGATAGATGGATACTCCAGGGCAATAGCGTAAACACAAAGAGACATTTAGATTCTAAATCGGACCATCACTCATGATCACTGCTAATGGCCTGACTTGGACACTAATGGGTTTGACACCAATGGGTGTAGTACTAGGTAGGTAAACAAACATGCTTAATCCCCTCAAAAGGTAATCACACTTTAAGCATTTAACCTCAGAGGTTACTAGATTAACCCATTTAGGCCCGACGTCGAAATATAATAAATGTCTTCTAAATCAGTTTTCTGAAAAACCTCATGTTTCTACGTCAGTCTTTCGCAAACATTCTCATGTCAAGGACCCCCAAAAATATGACATTGGCCACCGACCCCCATCTGAAAATATGTTGTTACAGGGACCCCCCCCCCCCAGTAGCAAAGATTTGAGTTAAAAACTCGCTCTGTAACAATATTCAAAGATTTGCGCCACATTGTTAACATGTGTTAAGGGTCCATTTGGTTCCAAACTGGGCCCCACTGCTCTACTGAGTAACCTACTGGTGACTATGGGTTGATAGCATTTCAAGCGGGTGCCAGAATAGAGACACTGGGGGTTAAATAACAAGCATATTCACTTATGTTTCTGTCCATGAACACGTGATAAAGTACAACATATTCACTTATGTTTCTGTACATGAACACGTGATAAAGTACAACATATTCACATGATGAAGTATAACAGGAATGTGATAATTACCTGCCCCGTTTCTTCAAACCTTTTCCTGTCTGCGCTGTCGATGACGTAGATCTGAAACATAAAGGCAATAAGCTGACTGAGAGTACATACATGACGTAAATCTGAAACATATGGCAATAAGCTGACTGAGAGTACATTCATGCACACTTTACCACGTCAAGTGAGTCATTCTCAACATGTTGTGGTCAAACAAAACAAATATATGACCCAAAGAAGACAACAACACAATGAAATGTGAACAAGTAACCAACATAGATCAGCATAGTTTAGTATCGATTTAAAACAAATGACAAGATGAAACACAAGGAAAGAGAAGTGCTTCTCAAAGTAGGGTCTGGGGACCCCCAGTGGTCCTTGAGGGGGATCCAGGGGACCCCCAGCAAATTGAGTTAATATATATATAGCATCGCAATAGGTCAACCCTATTTTATACTTTGGCAATTAAACGATTGCGATTATATAGATTGGCTATTTTTACTTTTGTGGTCGTGGTTATTCAGACTAATATTATTCAAATTCGGCACCATAAAACCCACCAGCACATCCGTGTTCTCAAAGTAGTTCCTCCAGTAGGGCCTGATCTTCCTCTGACCACCGATGTCCCACACGTTCAGCTTGAAGCCCTGAGACTGGACACTCTTTATGTTGAAGCCCTGCAGACAGACATCATGATTAACAACCCATTTAGACCCCAGGACGATTCTATACAAATATTAAAATGTCTTCTAAAGGTTTTCAGAAAAGCTGTCAGTCGTTCTCAAACATTTTCATGTCAAGGACCCCCAAAACATATATGTAATTGACCCCCCATCTGAAAATATGTTGTTCCAGGGGGGACCTCCCAGAAGCAAAGATTTGAGTTCAAAACATTCGCTCTGAAAGAATATATATATTCAAAAAGGTTTGGGTGCCACATTTTCACGATTTTTCAAAAATAGCAGATCTACAAGCTCGTAGCGTGGCACTCGGTGCTATTTTTTTAGCTTGTAGATCTGCTTTTTTTTTTTTTGGAAAAATAGATAAAGTATAACATAATGCTTAAAACACCAAAAGGGGTTCCCGCCCAGAAGCGCCACTAGGTTCCATGTGTGTGGGGGTTCCATGTGGCTGATGTTTACCCAGACAGACGTTACCTGTGTGGGGGTTCCATGTGGCTGATGTTTATTGTTTCCCCAGACAGACGTTACCTGTGTGGGGGTGATGTTACCAGACGTTACCTGTGTGGGGGTGATGTGGCTGATGTTTCCCCAGACAGACGTTACCTGTGTGGGGGTGATGTGTTACCTGTGTGGGGGTGATGTGGCTGATGTTTCCCCAGACAGACGTTACCTGTGTGGGGGTGATGTGGCTGATGTTTACCCAGACAGACGTTACCTGTGTGGGGGTGATGTGTTACCTGTGTGGGGGTGATGTGTTACCTGTGTGGGGGTTCCATTGTGGCTGATGTTACCTGTGTGGGGGTGATGTGTTACCTTTGTGGGGGTGATGTGTTACCTGTGTGGGGGTGATGTGTTACCTGTGTGGGGGTGATGTGTTACCTGTGTGGGGGTGATGTGTTACCTGTGTGGGGGTGATGTGTTACCTGTGTGGGGGTGATGTGTTACCTGTGTGGGGGTGATGTGTTACCTGTGTGGGGGTGATGTGTTACCTGTGTGGGGGTGATGTGGCTGATGTCCTCGGAGGCTAGCTGTTTGAGAAGCGTGGTCTTCCCTCCATTGTCCAGCCCCAGCAGCAGAATCCTCACCTCCTGGTCCGGGGTGCTCTTCAGTTTGCGCAGTATCGACAGCAGGCCCTGTAACACACACACACACACACACACACACACACACACACACACACACACACACACACACACACACACACACACACACACACACACACACACACACACACACACACACACACACACACACACACACACACACACACACACACACACACACACACACACACACACACACACACACACACACACACACACACACACACACACACACACACACACACACACACACACACACACACACACACACACACTTACACAATTTATTTATGTCCACATAAGAGAGCACACAATACAACAAGGACACAATCAAATCCCGCACACATACCCACACACCCCCCCTTCAGGGGTACAAGTAACAGCGTCTTCGCCATATTTGGCGGCTGCTACCGATAGTAGAGAAGAGATTGCACAGGATTTTGCAAGCCGTTTAGCTGCTTTTTTGGGGCATCCCAACCTCTTACGACCAACCTATGTACTGTATGTGTCCTAGACCAACCTATGTACTGTATGTGTCCTAGGCCAACCTATGTACTGTATGTGTCCTAGGCCAACCTATGTACTGTATGTGTCCTAGGCTGCCGAAGATAAACACGTAAACAAGTAGATTGCACCTATAGCCTAGCTCTATGATGGTGTGGAGGAGTGGCTGGTACTAAGATAGAATCAAAGGTGCAGGCCACTTCAAGAATGGAAACCACACACACACACACACACACACAGAGGATGTGGTGAGTGGTGCGTAGTGAGAACACACACACACACACACTCCAAACAGCCCATGTGATGGTAGCCGGCCGGCTGCCGGTGGCAAACAGGGAGGCCATTGTAGCAAGCCAGCCACCATTAGAATGGCATCTCACCCATCCATCCATCCACCCACCCACCCATCCACCCATCCATCCATCTACCCATCCACCCACCCACCCACCCACCCATCCACCCACCCACCCATCCACCCATCCATCCACCCATCCACCCATCCACCCACCCACCCATCCATCCACCCACCCATCCATCCATCCATCCACCCATCCATCCATCCATCCATCCATCCACCCATCCACCCATCCCTCCATCCATCCCACTAGTAGCTTCCATCTCTCATGTAGCTACAGACAGCAGTGATTGATTGAAAACTTTATTTCAGACACAATGGGTCCATATACAAACAACAACACAGAGATAGCCTATGTATCAGGCTATCTTCACTCCAGGCAGTCCTTTATTTATTAAAAACATATAAACATTGCCTCCAGTGTTTCCAGAAACATGAGGAAAATACTGTATCACTCTGAGTGATCCCTGTTAAGGCCATAATTAATACATTCTTTGATGATTCAGTGTTTTTTTAATTCAAGGACCACCACTTTGATTGATTTGTTTTGTTTTACATTTTATTCATACTTTTCTTTTCTATTATTCTGAAAATAACAAAAAAGATAAGAGCCTGCAACCCCTCCATTTGATACAGATAGTCTGCCAATAATCTATCGATTGTAAAAATAATCCACTGCAAAAGAAATGCTACTACTAAAATACTTAATTACTAGTATAAATGTACACAGGTCTGTACTCAGAGTTACAGACATTTAATCTACTATATAATGCGCCGCGCCTCGTCTCTGCGTGCGTCCGTGTGTACGTGTGTGTACGGTTGTAATGCACGTAACTCGAGAACAGTTTGACCCACCGACTTCACATTCGACACACACGTTCCACACCCCCACATAGCCCTCCAAGCAGAACCCAATGCTACTGAAGTTTCTGACATGTGTTAGACCCAGTGCATTGGGTCCTGTTGCATCAGTACCATGCCACCTGGTACGCGGACATTTATAAAACATAAACAACATAAATAACGCCTGTCTGCGCTCTTTGACGAGATTTTTTCGTGTGAGGGTTTCTGAATATGTGAAGTATAAGTACCCATACATGCCGCTGCGAATATCTCCTGTGGCAAGGAAGCCGTTAAGTATTTGACTATATATATGACTATATTTTCGTATGGGAATTCTGAAACGCAGACGTAAACATGCTCTCTAAGCTCGTATCTGCGGCGTGTGACGGCCTTTTTTTGCTTGAGTTATTCTGAATTCGGGAACTTTTAGTACCTATACATCCCGCAGCGAATATCTCCTGTGGCGCGGAAGCCGTTAAGTATTTTTAATCTTTGTTTGACCGATTTGGTCGCTTTGATTCTTCCTTCCTTGTTTATTGACACCTCATTGTACCGCCTATCTGGCTAGCTAGTGGCGCTATAGCTATGACAGAGCAGATCAGAGGCAGGGACGTAGCCGACACAAGCCAACCGCACACTGGGAGGCGGTACAATAAACTGTAAACAAACAAGAAGAAATAAAGCGACCAAATCGGTCAAACAAAGATTAAAAATACTTAACGGCTTCCGCGCCACAGGAGATATTCGCTGCGGGATGTATAGGTACTAAAAGTTCCCGAATTCAGAATAACTCAAGCAAAAAAAGGCCGTCACACGCCGCAGATACGAGCTTAGAGAGCATGTTTACGTCCGCGTTCCAGAATTCCCATACGAAAATATAGTCATGAACAGGGACCCGGTATCGAGTCGGTCGGACCCACGGTTCTCCAGAACCACCACAAAAGGCTCTGGGTTAGGGTCTGACCAGTGGGCCTAATGGGGCCAACTCCTTTCACCTGGGCCAGGCTCTGCCAGTGGGCCTAATGAGGCCAACTCCTTTCACCTGTGCAATTTCCAGCCTCACACACAGCCTGACACAGGCACATACACAGATCTCCATGTGGGACACCGGCTGACAGTTAAAACAGGTGCTATGACAACGTATATCATTAGGTTCCCAAGTTGCATCGTTCCTAAGTAGGCCGGTGGCCGACTGCGACGGGCACGTACAGTAATAATAATAATAATAACACAGGTGGTAGTCTATATAGAAGTGTATATTTGTACGTCTCCAAATGCTCTGATGAATTGAAAAAGGTGGACCCTGTTGTAAACAAGTGCATAAATTATAATGCTTTATCAGTGTGTCGTCCACAGTAACAGCCTTTGAATTGAGTTGTGCTTTCATGTGAAATGAACCCATTCTGCAAACTGACAATAACACATACTTCAATCAATCAAAGTCCACCACCTGTCCTGGCCTGACTTAGCCGCAATTTGCAAAAAAAAATTGCAAAAAAAATCTAGAGTTGCAAATTGCGGCTAGGCCTGACTGTATGATAAACATGGCCCTGCACTGCAAAGTGTATTATATTGATATATCCCACTCTTTGACTTGGAGGAGGATGGATGCAGTTGCACACATCTACTCTCTCTCTCTCAGCAGTCTGCACCAGTAGCCAAAATACAGAATAAACAGCTCACAGACAACAAACAACAGTACCTGACAATGTAGCCCCCTTCCCTTCGCTTTACCCTTCCCAAACACCAGAAAAGGGTCAAAGCAAAGGGTCCCGAAAGGGGATACTGTCTGACAACAGTAACAGTACCATCTTGAGTGATCTGTTGTCTTTTTGAAAACTATAATAATAGCCTCCCACCGCGTGGCTCATTTCCTAAACTGGACAACAATAAACTAACATCTAATTACTACTACACAACTATAACAGCTAATTACTATACAGCCAGCAGCTAAACATAGCGGCTCGCCGTTGCTAACGTGGCTAGGCTAATCTCCCCACCATGGTAACTGAACGGAGGAGGAGGCAACAGGCTTTTTGCTGTAGTTAGCCTAACGGTCTATACTATACAACACACACACGGGGGGGGGGGGGGGGGGGGATCTAAGGATCTTTGATTTTTCTCTTCACACACACACACACACACACACACACACACACACACACACACACACACACACACAACTAAAGCGTTGGTGTTTAATAAACAGCCCGGGGTCGTCTACAAGAGGGTCAAACGGTGCGTTTTCTAACGGGTTTGGATGTGTAACGGTCTTCTGGCGAGGCTAATTTATGATGTTTTTCCTTGTTAAATTGAAACAATATACTCACCATCTTGTCGCTTTATCTATCTCTCTCTCTCTCTCTCTCTCTCTCTCTGTCTCTCTCTCCCCAACCAAGACAAGACAAGACGGAAGACGCCTCCGACCCGGTAACCAGGGGGGATGACGCACTACGTCGCACGCACGCAAAAACACACACGCGCGCGAGCGCATGCGCACGTCCATCGCGCGCGCGCGCGCACACACACACACACACACACACACACACACACACACACACAGAGCAGAGATATATAGGCGTTACACCAGAATGGGTGACTTTACTGAATGTTGTTCCAGATTGTGATTGATTATATTGAGTATTGTATTGATTGCATAAATTGTATTAAACAGTCTGTAGAATATAAGTACAGTTCGAGGAAAGCATAAGGTCTACTAAGAGGATTGAGATACCCAGAACCTTGGTTGATTGATTGATTGATTGATTGAATACTTTCTTAGACAGAAATGCAAACAGAAACAGAGTAAAGTCAAACACTTTTAATAACACAAAAGTCATTGTGGTCTTGTTTCCATTCGGGTCCTATGTATTCAATCATTCACAAACATACCATTTTGTGGGTAATAATTGATATGTGGAATGATGATTCAGTGGAATGATTCAGTGGAATCTGGAAGGAATAGACCTAATATAGTTTTTATTTATTTTATGTGCCGATATATATTTGTTGTTTGATGTATTTCTTACAAACTACACAACGCAATTAAAGAAACAGCGACCTCTTACGTCACAATATTGGATAGGTCACCAATTTTGCGGTTGTTTTTTCTTGTCCCATTTACTGGGGGGTACGTCATACTATCATAGAGTGGACTGGGGCTACATGTGTAGCCTAGCCCTACCCTGGGCCACCTGCTGTGATCTGCATTTGCTGCATTGATTTAAATATTTATTAACAGTTTGCAGAATTACAGCACATTTCAGGCATCAACTCAATACAAAGACTGTTAACTGTGACTGAGTGGACCCACCATACCAATAAAGCAAATGAGAGCGTCCACCTTGTTCAATTCATCAAAGAATTGCACCTTTTTGATCAACTTTACTGTCACATGACTCACATTACTAGCACATTACACACATTACAGGTGGAAGATGTAACATTATTTTGTGCTTGCTCTCAATTAAGTTAACATTCACAGACATGTAAACTGATTTGACTTTTCTTTAAAAAATTACAGGCCTACGTCTCATCGGCAGAATTAAACCCCAAAATAATGTTGTTTTTTATTATTATTATTATTATTATTAACGTTTATGACACTGTGATATGTTAAACTTAACTTCAGGTATTTTAAATACAACCACAACAATTTGCTCAGAAGTGAGCAAATTAAGTTAGGCTTTTATAATTACCAGGTGCTACGCCGTGCAGATTTCTGCAATGGGTGTCATCACTTACCTGATGTTTTCTGAGGCTGATTTGAAAACTGTCAAGTGGCATTTCTTCCTCAGCCTATAGTGGGAATAGGCATGCACGGCTTGGGAAGCCGTGGATATGCACGGCTTGGGAAGCCGTGGATATCCACGGCTTGGGAAGCCGTGGATATGCACGGCTTGGGAAGCCGTGGATATGCACGGCTTGGGATAATATCCGTGGATATGCACGGCTTGGGAAGCCGTGGATATGCACGGTTTGGGATATCCGTGGATATGCACGGCTTGGGAAGCCGTGGATATGCACGGCTTGGGATAATATCCGTGGATATGCACGGCTTGGGAAGCCGTGGATATGCACGGTTTGGGATATTAAGTTAACATTCACAGACATGTAAACTGATTTGACTTTTCTTTAAAAAATTACAGGCCTACGTCTCATCGGCAGAATTAAACCCCAAAATAATGTTGTTTTTTATTATTATTATTATTATTATTAACGTTTATGACACTGTGATATGTTAAACTTAACTTCAGGTATTTTAAATACAACCACAACAATTTGCTCAGAAGTGAGCAAATTAAGTTAGGCTTTTATAATTACCAGGTGCTACGCCGTGCAGATTTCTGCAATGGGTGTCATCACTTACCTGATGTTTTCTGAGGCTGATTTGAAAACTGTCAAGTGGCATTTCTTCCTCAGCCTATAGTGGGAATAGGCATGCACGGCTTGGGAAGCCGTTGATATGCACGGCTTGGGAAGCCGTGGATATGCACGGCTTGGGAAGCCGTGGATATCCACGGCTTGGGAAGCCGTGGATATGCACGGCTTGGGAAGCCGTGGATATGCACGGCTTGGGATAATATCCGTGGATATGCACGGCTTGGGAAGCCGTGGATATGCACGGTTTGGGATATCCGTGGATATGCACGGCTTGGGAAGCCGTGGATATGCACGGCTTGGGATAATATCCGTGGATATGCACGGCTTGGGATATCCGTGGATATGCTCCTGAGGAGGAGGATTCTAAAAACGCAATCCTAAAGCCTTGTTTATACTTCACTGTGCAACGGTCCTATGCTGGAAAATAGCAGATACCGGTATGCAAACTCGCAGCACATCTCATTCAAGACACTGAACTTGCAGATCTGCCATCCAAATGCATTATATGGTTAAATGGGCCTAAGAAATGCAGAAATTAACTAGAAAAAGGCACAGGTCTCCACCAGGAGGATAGGAGAGTGTGTGATGTTTGGCAAAATGTTTAGGAGTAATTTAAACATGTTTGTTTGTGTGTGTGTGTGTGTGTGTGTGTGTGTGTGTGTGTGTGTGTGTGTGTGTGTGTGTGTGTGTGTGCTTCAAGCATGATTGATTCTGAGGGCCTCTCTTCTTCTCTTACAAAGATCGTCATTGACTCCAGACAGACGGTCCTCTCTCTCTCTACACTAAGGGAGGGATTCACACTGAGTCCGTTTGATTCGAACTGTTCCCCGAATACGGTTGCTTGGTCCCCGCTGGCCATGATTCACATTGGCCTTGATTCTTTCACACCCGCTAGTACACTTCATTCAACTGTATTCAATGCTTTCACATTACAGAGATCCGTATCCGAGTACACTTCATTCAACTGTATTCAATGCTTTCACATTGCAGAGATCCGTATCCGAGTACACTTCATTCAACTGTATTCAATGCTTTCACATTGCAGTGATCCGTACCTGAGTACACTTCATTACAACTGTATTCAATGCTTTCATATTGCATCGATCCGTATCCGAGTACACTTCATTCGGTTCCGATGCGGTCCCCGGAACGTTTGGGTGATCCGCTCCCGGGAATGGTCTGCCAAGTGGTCCCGAGTTGCACATCCGGGACCACAGTGTGAATTCCCCACCAAAAAAAGAACGTATTGAAAGTATTGTTCCTCACTTTCGTCGTCGCTGCTGCCACTGAGAGTTCGCACTCGTGAATTACGGAAAATGTGACGCTGGTGGTGAGTGAGGGAGAGAATCACACACTTTAGAAACACAAAAGGCAGTTTGTGGATGAATTGTCGCTTTGAGGACGATGAAAGTGGTGGTGATGAAGCGATGAACTCTAAAGAGCCAATCTTCCTTTGGTTATTATTATAGACTTGTGTCTTTAATCTGCCGAAACCTCTGAAGGAGAGAACACACAGTTCTGTGGTTCTTTTATCAGTTAACAGTGAATCAAACCACACACACACACTCACAGTGTGTTTGAAGGAGCCAGACTGCATGTACTGTATGTGGCGTGCGTGTGAGATTCATATCACAGACGTAGGCGTCAGGATAACTACTTCACTTCTTCTCTCTCTCTCATGGACCAGACAGCTGTTTAGCAGATGTGTGCATGGTGCACAAGTAAGTGTGATAAAATGTGTGCACACGCGTGTGTTTTTATACTCTGTGTAAGTATACTTGTGAGGGACAAATGTCCCCACAAGTATAGTAAATGGTAAGAGCTTTGGGTAAAGAGCTTTACAGAGACATCACATTAACCCATTCATACACAGCGCTGGCAGATGACACCATGCAAGGGCTAGGCACCTATACCTGCTCACCGGGAGCAGTTTAGGGGGTTCAGAGTATTGCCCAAGCAGTGTTGATTTCGTCGACTAAAACTATGCGCAAAAATGTTCGTCGGCTGCCTTTTCTCGCTGACAAAAACTAAATTAAATCTAAGCTATGATGACAAACTAAGTACGGGTATATTGTCAATTTCGTCAATAAATAAAAACTAGACTAAAATGTCAGGAAGGGACTAGTGGACAAGAGATCCAGTATAAGTAATTTTAGTGATTTTACACTTTGCGCTTGTAGATCGGCTATTTTCAGCAAGCGTAAAAACGGTCATTACGACGGCATCAAGGCCCACCCAAAATACATTTTAGTAAACTAAATCAACCATTTAGTCGACTAAAACTAGACTAACACTAAAACATTCCAGGTGACTAAAATGAGACTAAAACGAATTGAAAGACTAAAACTAAAATCTAATTTTGCTGCCAAAAACCACACTGTGCTCAAGGACACTTTTTCACCAACTCTGGCGAGCACTGCTCTAGGAGATTCTATTCCTGCAAATGCTGAATTATATTATGAATTATAACTCAGACAGTCAATACAATTAAATATGCTATATATATATATATATAAGTGGTTCTTAAACTATTTCAGCTGAGACCAAAATATGCAGCTAGTGTCTCCATGAAATAGTGTCAACTAGTGGATTTAGTGGACTAGTAACTAGTTGAATGGTCGAAAGTAGCTTAAAGCCCTATAGTGTATATGCAGTTAGTTATGAATGTGTTTATATCAATGTTACATTATCAATAATGTTGTTTTTACCCTTTTCTCCCAAATTTAGTCTTTATGCCAATTGATTCCTTTCTACACACGTTTGAGTTGTCACTGCTGTTGCATTATTGACTCACCTGCCAGTGGGACACACGCACACACACACACACACACACACACACACACACACACACACACAATAAACCAAATAAAAACTGAGCCATGATGACTAAAACTATATGACTAAATATATACCGGTATGAGCAATTTTGTCAACAAAACTAGACGTTTGTCAGAAACTAGACTAAAATGTGGAGACAAGTCATTTTACCCTTGGTTGTGTGCGGTTGTCGCACTCCGAAAATAGCTGCTGTATAATGCCTATAAATCGATATAAATCAGGCATTATGACGACATCATGGTCCATCAAAATATGTTTTCTTTTGACGACTAAATCAACTGTATAGGTTTAGGTATATATATATTTAGTCAACTAAAACTGGACTGAAACTATAATATTTCAGATGACTAAATCCGAGTGGAATTATAATCAAAAGATTATGACTAATAATAAAATTAACCCATTTTGGGTGGCAACCCCTTTTGGTGTTAACATTATGTTATGCTTTAGCTATTGAAAAATAGCAGATCTAAGAGCTTGTAGGTCTGCTATTTTTGAAAAATCTAAGAACCACTGACATAGAAACATGGCTTTTTCAGAAAACTGTCAGGATGTAGAAGACATTTGTATAATCTGATCTCAGGTCAGAATGGGTTTTAACACTGTGTACAAAGTGAGAAGTGTGCGAGAAGTCATTTCCTGACACAAAGTAAAGCAAACAGAAACTCGACTAGTTTAAATTGATCTATTTATTTGGAACCCTCATCCAAATGACATCCATCTCATTTTTTTTTTCATCTTTTTTTTTCTCTCTCTCTCTCTCTCTCCATTTCACAAAATATTTACAAAAAAAAGATACTTCCGTATTTTTCCCGTTGTCGCGACTCTGTCGTCGTGACAACAACCTGTTAGTTAAAGTCTTAAGAACGATAGCGCGTCGTCTACACCAAGCAGTCTCTCCTCCTGTCTCTTGTCTTTAGAAAAAGTTCATGAAAAAAGGTCACACCCCCCCCCCCCCCGGCCCGGCCCCCGCCCTACACGGATAGTTTTTAAAACTTCAGGGGTTGTTTTTCCTTTTTCTTCACCCCCCACCCCGCCCAGCCCGTTGTCTCTCGTCCTCTTTGCATTTTTCGTACTGCTTTTAGAAAACTCCCCCCCCCCCCCCCCCCCCCCATCCCCCCACCGCGTCGCATGCTTACAGCTGCAAACAGGAAGCCAGAGGGAGGGGGGGGGGGGGGGGGGTAATAGTGTGCTTTGTCGAGAGGAAGTGACATCGTTGCCCCTGCAGGAAGTAGCATCCGTCAGTCCTCCCGGATGCTTGCGTTGATCCGTTTGGTCGGTCTTCTCCTCTTATAGTCCCGTCTGCCAGCCAGTCAAAAAGTTTGTCTTTAGACAAAACATGTGACCAAACAAACCGATGTAGTCGAGTAACACAAAATGCAATAATAACTCTTCAGACGGAGGAGGAGGAGGATCGTTGAGTCCTGACAGTTGAGCAGGAAACAGGGGAAGAGGGGATTACATCCCCCCCCCCCACCCCCCCCTCCCTCCGGTAGGGGAGCACGATGATGAACAGGAAGTATTAGATTCCCCAGAATTCTGCAGGTTTCAAATCCACTATTGGTTCTCAAACGTTTTCCTTTTTTTTAATTTCAAGGACCCCCTGAGAGCTCTCAGAGTTACAGACCTGTATAAGGAGGGTCCCTTTGGGTTGGAACCCTGAGGGTTTCCCCCCAGAAGAAGACGAAGGTCCCATTTTTAAAGAACCCAACTTGGGAGCTAAACCACGATCAGAAGCAGCTCTCAAATCAACATGTCCGTTCTGTGAAGTCGGCCTCTGTAGTAGTCCAGGCATACCAAGGCACCCCCCCCCCTCCCACCCCCACCCCCACCCCACCCAAACCCCTCCCACCCCACCCATCCCAGTGCATTGTGGGTGTTTCCGCGCGGCGGGGAAGAACATGGAAGAGCGATTTTGTGTAGAAGCCGTTTACGACACCTCCCTGAACTCGTCAAGAAAAAGAAAAAAAAATAAAGAAAATGAAAAAAGAAACGAGGCCCACAAGTGCAGCGACTAAAATTAAGACCTCTTTTTTTTCTTCTTTTTTTTTTAAGGATCTTTATCGGACGCAGCCTATAGCGGTCCGACGGGGCAGAAGGAAGAAAAGAAACAATAACAATAATAATTATAATAATAACCGTAATAATAATAATTAATAACATAAGGCAAGAATCGACCTCAGTACAGTCAGGAGGGTTCGATAACACAGGATCATATCTCGGACAGTGACTAAAAATCTGAATCGTCTGAAGTGAGTGGTACTGTACTGTACTGTACTGTACTGTACTGTACTGTACTGTACTGTACTGTACTGTACTGTACTGTACTGTACTGTACTGTACTGTACTGTACTGTACTGTACTGTACTGTACTGTACTGTACTGTACAAGCCCTCCTCCCTGGCCTCTCTCTCTGTGTGTGTGTGACATAATGGCTGCTAAAAACTCAGCTTCCCATCATGCACCTGTGCACAGTGTGAAGCACCATAACAAGCACCACGTTGTCACCTGTTGGTATCCTAAACAGACAGACAGACACACATAGGGAGCCTAAACAGACACTACAGTATAGGGACACACATTGCTGTGCATTGGAGTGGCTGCACCACTCAAAAAGACCCAATGGGTGGGGGGTGGGGGAGTCTAAACCCCCCCCCCCCCCCCTATTCCCCCGCCCTGACCTCAGACAGCGCCCTCCCCCCCTACCTCCCTCTTGCGGGAGAGCGTTCAGTTCTTTACACATAAAGAATACATTTTATGCGTTCCGTTTCCATGTTTTTCTTCTCTCCACAGATCTTTTAAAAAGTGTTCCATGTTTCTCTCCCGGTCCGGTCCAGTCCATCTCGGTTCCTCCCGCTTTACTTCTTCTATAAATAAAACTAAAAGGTGGTCTCGTCTCGTCCTCTCGCCCCCGGCGCTCCCTATAGCGCCCCCCGGAGGACTCTAAAAGTGAGTCTCTTAAAAAAACGCCAGACAGTGCCAGGTGCGTGCACGTGTACAGTATACACGTGCCGGTTTGCGTGCACGACACGCGTGTGTGCCGGAGCGAACGCCGGAAACCCGACACTTCTCTAATGTACGATATACAGTACACCTCCAGTCATGATTTACGCTGATGACGACAAATAAAAACAAAACAGAAAGAAAAAAAAAAAACGTAAATTAAAAAACACAGAAAGGTCGACCCTGCCCCCGAAAGAGTGTGTACACATGTTCTACGTCTGTGTGTGTATATAAACATAGGCTTAAGTGTGTGTGTGTGTGTGTGTGTGCGTTCAATAGGAAGGTATGGTTGGGTAGTATTAAACCACTTCAGAACCCTGCAGTGTTATGCTTGGTGGAACGGAGTCCCCCAGGTTTCTGACCCCCACTCTCTCCTATTTATTTGTCCCTCTACTCACAAACAACGCGTTGTTGTGAGCTTGTAGATTGTACGTCATGTTGTGCCCGTAAAAAAAAATGCTGTGAAAGTTGTAATATTTGTAGTGTCCGTTTCTATCTACTGTAGTATCTAGTGTGTGTGTGTGTGTGCGCTCTTGCGTTACTATAATTTGTGAGGGACAAAATGTCCCCAGAATTGTGTGGAGTAGACATTGTGAGTGAGCACCACTTATTTATTTAGGTCTTTTTTTCAAGAATAGCAGACATAGCAGATCTACAAGCTTACAACGTGGCACTTTGTGCCACGTTGTAAGCTTGTAGATCAACTATTTCCGCTATTTTGTAAATTTTAGACGGCTTACAGAAATACAAATTGTAACGTTCCAATGTTCAATGCAATTTATTTATATAATAATCGTTAATCGCAAGTATTGGTGTGACAATCGTCATCTTAAAGGTTTCACGACATTAATTTTCATTTGTCTGTCTTTTAGTTTTACGACCTCAACTACGCACACAAATCCTCAACTTTGAAAATTCAGTGGATTTTCTGAGGCCTGGGATTTTCTCTGTGTCTGTGAAGCCTTTTGAGTTGCAATGAAAACAGGCAAAAAACTGTGACATCTGCTGGCAAATCCCATTGTCATAATGTGGGTTTAGCAGGCTGTGACATCACAGTCAGCAGGAAAATCAGAGCACTTGTTTACCAGTGTAGTTCTGGGTTAGGGGTTATGTCTGATTTAATACCAGTGTAGTTCTGGGTTAGGGCTTATGTCTGATTTAATACCAGTGTAGTTCTGGGTTAGGGCTTACGTCTGATATAATACCAGTGTAGTTCTGGGTTAGGGCCTATGTCTGATTTAATACCAGTGTAGTTCTGGGTTAGGGGGTTAGGCTTATGTCTGATTTAATACCAGTGTAGTCCTGGGTTAGGGGGTTAGGCTTATGTCTGATTTAATACCAGTGTAGTCCTGGGTTAGGGGGTTAGGCTTATGTCTGATTTAATACCAGTGTAGTCCTGGGTTAGGGCCTATGTCTGATTTAATACCAGTGTAGTCCTGGGTTAGGGGGTTAGGGCTTATGTCTGATTTAATACCAGTGTAGTCCTGGGTTAGGGGGTTAGGGCATATGTCTGATTTAATACCAGTGTAGTTCTGGGTTAGGGGGTTAGGCTTATGTCTGATTTAATACCAGTGTAGTCCTGGGTTAGGGGGTTAGGACTTATGTCTGATTTAATACCAGTGTAGTCCTGGGTTAGGGGGTTAGGGCTTATGTCTGATTTAATACCAGTGTAGTCCTGGGTTAGGGGGTTAGGGCTTATGTCTGATTTAATACCAGTGTAGTTCTGGGTTAGGGGGTTAGGGCCTATGTCTGATTTAATACCAGTGTAGTCCTGGGTTAGGGCCTATGTCTGATTTAATACCAGTGTAGTCCTGGGTTAGGGGGTTAGGACTTATGTCTGATTTAATACCAGTGTAGTCCTGGGTTAGGCTTATGTCTGATTTAATACCAGTGTAGTCCTGGGTTAGGGGGTTAGGCTTATGTCTGATTTAATACCAGTGTAGTTCTGGGTTAGGGCTTATGTCTGATTTAATACCAGTGCAGTCCTGGGTTAGGGCTTATGTCTGATTTAATACCAGTGCAGTCCTGGGTTAGGGCTTATGTCTGATTTAATACCAGTGTAGTTCTGGGTTAGGGCTTATGTCTGATTTAATACCAGTGTAGTTCTGGGTTAGGGGGTTAGGCTTATGTCTGATTTAATACCAGTGTAGTTCTGGGTTAGGGCTTATGTCTGATTTAATACCAGTGCAGTCCTGGGTTAGGGCTTATGTCTGATTTAATACCAGTGTAGTTCTCTTAAAATAGCCACTCTACATCCTTGTAGATCTACACTTTTTGGGCTTTAGGCTTACGGTAAAAAAAATGGCATTCATAAAACCAGCAACCTAAAATGTTGACGTCCTCACAAGTATAGTAACACAAGTGTGTGTGTGTGTGTGTGTGTGTGTGTGTGTGTGTGTGTGCTTGCGTGCATGTGTGTGTGTGTGTGTGTGTGTGCTTGCGTGCGTGTGCGTGTGTGCGTGTGTGTGTGCGTCATGGTGTTAACTGGTGACGTAGTGCTTGGCGGCGGGCTGCCCGTACAGCCCGTAGAAGTCGGCGTGTCTGTGCGTCTGCGAGGCGTCGATCCAGTCGCGCACGGCCAGGCCCTGCATGGAGCCCGCCGCGTGGGCGCCGCCCAGGCCGGGCGGCGGGGGAGGGGGGGGCGGCGGCGGGTACACGTCCTGGTGGGCGCTCACCCCCCAGGGGAAGGAGCCCGCCGGGGGGGGCCGCGGGTAGGGGGGCCCGTGGGGGCCCACGCCGCGGTGGGGCCCCGACACCGAGGGCACGCCCGAGCAGTAGCAGTTGTCCATGGTGCACACCAGGATCTTACGGCCGTACGGCACGGCCTGCTGGGAGGAGGCGGGGCCAACGCCGTGAGGCGACGCGCCGAACACAGAGCCGTGGTTGGCCGACGCCGCCGGGGGCCCGCCCTCGTGGGAGGAGGGGGGGCCGCAGGGGCCCAGCGGCTGCTGCTGCTGATTGGCCGACGAGGAGGAGGAGGAGGAGTGGCCCTCGCCGGAGGAGGAGGATCCCAGGTAGGGCTGCTTATTGGCGGAGGAGGAGGAAGAGGAGGAGTCTTTGAAGGCGGCCGCGGCGGTCTTGTTGCTGCCCGCGGTGTTGTTGTTGTTGCCGCCAACGCCGTCCGGGAAGGCGGTGGCGTGCTTCCTCTTCTCGGCCCCCGAGCCGGAGCTTTGACCACCGCTGGGGTAGGCCGGGACCACCTGGAGGAAGGAGGAGGGGGGGGTGAGGGGAGCTGGGGGGGGGGAGAGAATCAGAATCATCTTTATCATCTTTGCGTGGTAGTCGGGCATCAATCGTACAAAGACGAGACACAGACGTTTACCTGGCAGACTGACTGCTATTTATATTGTTACATAATTAAGCAATATTACACGTTAAATCACACGTCTAATATTGCAATTATACAACAGTTACCCTTAAAACAGAAACTAGTTAGCCTAGCCACCGAGTTTGCTGCTGAATTATTTGTTTTGATTAGGTGTGGAGTACGTGGTGCTCGTTTGAACCACGACTAGAAGGCTGTTTCAACCAATCAGATTTCTTCCTCGAAACGACCTGTTATATCATTTACCTAAATGGCAATATATCGACACCCTGTGAAGCTTGTAGATTGGCTATATTCCGTATCAGATGTTACTTTGGACAGGTGCGACTGGGAGACTTTAGTTACAACGACGTCGCATTACTTTACCTGGGTTACATCTTCTGATAGTTGCACTTGAATGTTGACGTGATTAGATAATAATCTAATGCAGTGGTTTTCAACCCTTTTCATATCAAGGTCCATTACATATTTGGAATTTGAGCCACACGGATAACCATCTGATGACATTTGTGACAAAATTTGTCTGAGAGACTGGCATTGGATCTTTTTTCATATCATATGAAAGCAGGGAATCATAGCTTCAAATTGACATATTGGTTGTTCAGTTTGACCCACCAGTTTTGGAGATATGGCTTAAAGGTTCACTTCTGTGGACTCTAACATTACACCTAGTTACATGATTAAGCATTTATTTCATATTTACATGTCAATTTCAGCTCCGACACTTATTTCAGACATGCTCTAGTATGTGAATAGTCTGCCTGTGCTATTAAAGGTATATTCAGTGATTTCACTCAAAAAACCTTAGGTTTCGTTTTTGGCTGTGGGACCCAGCCTTTCGTCCAATCAGGATAGAGAGTCAAAAACAAAACCTAAGGTTTTTTGACCCCCAGGGGTTAACTGGGGACAGGGAGGAACTCCTTATATGGCCAGCACACTCTATAGTAGGGAGGATTATCACAACAAAACAAAAAAATAAGTGATATTTGAATTAAGTGAAATCACTGAATATACCTTTAACTCATTTTGGATTAAAACGAAAATAGACACAAAAACAATATTTTGTTGTCGGTTAAATTCATTTGTCCACAATTACATGCTGTATTGAAATGTTGATCAAAATAACAATTACTTTACATTCTCTATAATTGTGTAGACATAAAATAGAATTCCCGGCTGCCTTGCGTACGTACCGGTTATATATGTCCCCGCAGACAAGCTACGAGCTTGTAGATCTGGTATTTTTTGAAAGATTTACTCAAATCTGGGGGGGGGTCGCTGGAACAACATATTTTCAGATGGGGGTCGGCGGCCAAATAGGAATAGTTTGGGGACCACTGACATAGAAACATAGGGTTTTTCAGAAAACGTTTAGGATTTAGAAGATTTTTTTATTTTTTTTAGAATCGGCCTCAGGCCATGTTAGTGGACTAGTGGACGAGAGATCCAGTATAAGTCATTTTACACTAGGTTGCATGCTGAAAATAGCAGATCTACAAGCTCACAACGCGCTGTGCTGCGACGCGTTGTGAGCTTGTAGATCTGCTATTTTCAGCAAGTGTAAAAACAGTCATTACGATGGCATCAAGGCCCACCAAAATACATTAAAATCGACTGTAGATTTAGTCGACTAAAATCACACGATATTTAACATTCCGGGTGACTAAAATTAGACTAAATCCATTCAAGAGACTATGACTAAAACTAAAATCTTAATGTGATGCCAAAAAAAAAGAAACACTACACCACTGATACGTTTTAACCCATTTTGGATGGGAACCCCTTTTGGTGTTAGCATCATGTCGTGCTTTAGCTATTGAAAAATAGCAGATCTACAAGCTCGAAGCTTGAAGGTCTGCTATTCTTGAAAAATCGAAGAGCGACTGACATAGAAGACATTTTTAGAATCTGATCTCAGGTCAGAATGGAAAACTGTCAGGATGTAGAAGACATTTTTTTTAATCTGATCTCAGGTCAGAGTGGGTTGAACCCAGACGGTGAACACTGTGTCCAGCATGGTGGAGGTTTTAACCCAGACGGTGAGCACAGTGTCCAGCATGGTGGAGGTTTTAACCCAGACGGTGAGCACCGTCCAACATTTTAACCCAGACGGTGAGCACCGTGTCCAACATTTTAACCCAGACGGTGAGCACCGTGTCCAGCATGGTGGAGGTTTTAACCCAGACGGTGAGCACCGTGTCCAGCATGGTGGAGGTTTTAACCCAGACGGTGAGCACCGTCCAACATTTTAACCCAGACGGTGAGCACCGTGTCCAACATTTTAACCCAGACGGTGAGCACCGTGTCCAACAATTTAACCCAGACGGTGAGCACCGTGTCCAACATTTTAACCCAGACGGTGAGCACCGTGTCCAGCATTTTAACCCAGACGGTGAGCACCGTGTCCAGCATGGTGGAGGTTTTAACCCAGACGGTGAGCACCGTGTCCAGCATGGTGGAGGTTTTAACCCAGACGGTGAGCACCGTGTCCAGCATGGTGGAGCTTACCTTCCAGGGTTCTCCTCAGGCTCTTCTCTCTCTTGGAGAGCTCCGACAGGAACAGCTTGGAGTTCAGACTGCCCACTTTGTACGGAGGGAGCGCACTGCCCACACACGCCTGGGACCTGCAGTCAGGACACGCACGCACACACACACACACACACACACACAACACACACACACGAGCGCGCACACACACACACACACACACACACACACGCACACACACACGTTAATGACAAAGTCACCCCGTTGGGAACATGACATGACATGGGGCAGCGGTGGCCGAACGGTTTGCGGAGCGGTCTTGATATCGGAAGGTCGCTATAGTTCGTATCCCCGGACCGGCATGTTAAAATTACCACCGCTGAAGTGCCCTTGGACATGGCATTGAACCCCTACCATGAAATGTTTGAGCAGGGCCTGGCTGTAAAAACAAGTTCTTGAGCTTAGTCCAGTTACCCTGGGTAAACATAGCACCTTTCCTTTAGTTTACAACAATACCCGTGTTCTTCCAGGAGGTCCTGACTACTGCATACATTTTATACAATAAAAAGGTTCACCATTTTAGGTGATAGCTTATCACCTAGAACGGTGATAAGAGTTGAGGCCATGTCATATACTGGCGGTGATGTCCTTATAAGGATTGACCCCACCTCCCTGTTGGTTTACCCAACTTCTAGACCAATCAGTGAACGGGGTGATAAAGACTTGTCTGATAGTAAAAACAGAGAGATGGGTCTGTGTCCGTGGTGATAGCTGATCACCACCGCGACTGATGTAATGGTGTAGTTTTACAACCCTTTAAAAAACTACACCGCGGTGATAAGCTACCACCAAAAACTGGAGTATGTATGAGCCTTAAAGGGACACTTCACCCTTTTTGCAAAAAAAGATATGTTAATGACCTTTAGAAGCTTTAGAACTCTTTCCTGGGGGTCTTTATGTATGTAATATGTGGTTTTAGATATTTTAGATTGTAGCAGTGAGCCCAGTGTCTCTGATGTCATGGACACTGGGCTCACTACCTTCCTGGAATACATGTTGTCTCAGTAAGACAGCTCTCCCCCTATCCACAAGGAGGAGCAGTGCACCAAATAATTATGGGATTTGTAGTCCAGGAAGGTAGTGAGACCAGTGTCCATGACATCAGAGACACTGTGCTCACTGCTACAATCTAAAATATCTAAAACCACATATTACATAAAGACCCCCAGGAAAGAGTTCTAAAGCTTCTAAACGTCATTAACATATATTTTTTTGCAAAAAGGGTGAAGTGTCCCTTTAAGAGGTTCTGAGCTGAATGAATGATAGTTAGGAAAGAACTGGTCTCGCGTAGACAGACAACTATAGAGGGTATGCGCGTGACATCATCGTACCTGGAAGTTATGCGGGAACGCCCACTGAGTGGCAAAAAAATACTTTCTGGCATCGACAGCCTATTCATCCAAACAGAAAAAAGTCTGTCTGATTAAACCTGATTAAACAATGTTAAACTCATCAACATTGCAGCTGTACGAAAAGCTTGAATTATCCTCTAGCTTTTCACTTTTTGATTCTTAAAAATCCACCAGAGAAACGTTATTAGCTACTTTTCTGTCAAGAAATGCCCTGCATTTGATTATTTTTCCAAGTGTCAGAGTTTGGAAGTGCTTGTTTTCAATACAATGACACAATTAGTGTCACGACTTGTGGTCGTGTGTAGATGTCGTCAGTGTGTGTCCCGTGTATTGTGTCTATAAATATTAGTGCCGTTATAGCGTGTGTATATTTAGTGAATTCTAAAGTTATATTCTAGGAGTGTCACAGTGCCCTTCAGCGTAGAGAGAGTTCCTGACTGAGCTATAGATACACACCAGGTGGAAGATTAAGTAACCCATTTGGACCCGAGGTCGATTCTACAAAATTCTTCTAAATCCTGACAGTTTTCTGTGTCAGTGGTTCTCCAACATTTTCATGTCAAGGAGCCCCACAATTATATGTATTTGGCCGCCGACCCCCATCTGAGAATATGTTGTTCCAGCCAGGGAGCCCTCCTAATAACAGCCGGGTCCATTGGGTTGTTCTGGGTACAAACTGTATGGGTCTATTTGGGTACGGGTCGGTCAAGGTGGACCGGTGAAGACCTCATAACGCATACGCATCTGTACCTCTGAGTGTAAGAACGGAAGCCAATATCCCTTTTCTCCAGGGGGCGGTTATTAGCACTACGCAAACCACGCAACTGCGTAGAGCGCCGACGGCTAGAGGCCCCGAGAGTTCTCCCTGAAACATGTCTAATATCGCAGCCCGTTCCGTGGCAGTTTGGGGCCTCCGGCGGCCGCGCGTCTCTTCCTCCTCCCAACCGGCGTCACTTCTTCATCCTCCCGTTAAAGGAGAATTCCATGCTCTCTTTGTAGTTGTTACTACAATATTTCCATTGCTCAAAATTATGTTATTTTTGTATATATCCTCTCTTCATAATGTAAATAATATCCCAAGCGGCACACTTTACTACTTATTTCGATGGAAATAAGCGAATTAGCACAACACCCCATAGCCCCCTTCAATCCAATGCAATTCACTGAGGGCTTATGGTAGGGGAAATAGGGGACGTAACAACTACAAAGAAAGGTAAGAAAGCCTTTTAGTATGGAATTCTCCTTTAAGCGACGCCCAGCCGTCACGTCGTGGGGACCCCTGTTGTCCCCCTCTGAGCAGCGCAGTGCACTGCAGAATTAGAGCAGATCTACAAGCTCACAACGCGTCTCTCCTCTCTCTCTCTCTGTGTGTGTGAGTGTCTCTCTCTCTCTCTCTCACCGGTCCATGAGGATGCGGACAGGCTTGGTGTTCTTCATGAAGCTCAGCTCCTCTGCCTTGGTGAAGGCCGTGGTGACGGAGCTGAGCAGCTTGTGGGCGTCGTGCCGCTGCTCGCCCAGCGCCAGGACCTGCGCGGCGTTGTCCTGGCA
This sequence comes from Protomyctophum parallelum, assembly GCF_964188405.1. Taxonomy (NCBI): domain Eukaryota; kingdom Metazoa; phylum Chordata; class Actinopteri; order Myctophiformes; family Myctophidae; genus Protomyctophum; species Protomyctophum parallelum. The sequence goes on from NC_139719.1 coordinate 40,421,530, forward strand.
GAACCGCGACTGGGCGCGCTCCAGGACCTCCAGCGTCTTGGACAGGTCCTCCTCCAGGAGCTGGTGCATGCGCTGGTACTGCACACGCACCTCCTCCTTCAGCTCGCACACACGGTCCTGAGAAACACGCACACGCACACACACACACACACACACACACACACACACACACACCATAGAGTTAATACTGGTACTGCACACGCACCTCCTCCTTCAGCTCGCACACACGGTCCTGAGAAACACACGCAACGCACACACACACACACACACACCATAGAGTTAACCCATTCTGACCTGAGATCAGATTCATACGAGGTTTCCACTGGACACACACTGGTCTGATTATAACCCATTCTGACCTGAGATCAGATTCTAAAAATGTCAGTCGTTCTTCGACTTTTCAAAAATATTTTTTTTTCAAAAAATAGCAGATCTACAAGCTCATAGCGCGCCACCGAGTGGCGCGCTACGAGCTTGTAGGTCTGCTATTTTTCAATAGCTAAAGCATAACATGATGCTATAACACCAAAATGGGTTCCCGTTCAGAATGGCTTAATAAAAGGATAGAGAGACCCAAACCGGAGCGTTTTAGCTTCGCTATACGCTATACTAAGCATTTAAAGTATGAGGTATAAAGTACAGCAAGCAGCTTTGTGTTCATAAAACAGAAAGATTGGGTATCGGGTAAGACTGACGTTATGTATCTTTCAGGACCTTCCACTGCTTCGTCTCAACCATTACTCTATGGCTCTGGTCTCGGTCTTTATTGGGACGTTGCCTCTACTGTTGGAGCAGCCATAAACTACACAGGTTCATCTCTACTGTTGGAGCAGCCATAAACTACACAGGTTCATCTCTACTGTTGGAGCAGCCATAAACTACACAGGTTCATCTCTACTGTTGGAGCAGCCATAAACTACACAGGTTCATCTCTACTGTTGGAGCAGCCATAAACTACACAGGTTCATCTCTACTGTTGGAGCAGCCATAAACTACACAGGTTCATCTCTACTGTTGGAGCAGCCATAAACTACACAGGTTCATCTCTACTGTTGGAGCAGCCATAAACTACACAGGTTCATCTCTACTGTTGGAGCAGCCATAAACTACACAGGTTCATCTCTACTGTTGGAGCAGCCATAAACTACACAGGTTCATCTCTACTGTTGGAGCAGCCATAAACTACACAGGTTCATCTCTACTGTTGGAGCAGCCATAAACTACACAGGTTCATCCCGATGTTCTGGGCATCTTTGTAATGTTAGTGTTTAGTAAAAAGCAGGTAAAAGAGTAACGTTTGAGGCAAACTAACATCAGTCACTCTACCGTTCACTGTAGTAGAAGAGGTGCGGGTTTACCCCGCAGCTATGGCGGCTCCGCCTACAGGAAATACGTCGCCTGCGACCATGAGACCCGTTACTAGTACCAGTAAGACGACCTCGTGCACTGGCCATATATGGAGCGTGTCTTGAGTGTACAGGGTGTGATGATGAGGTCAGATCAAGATATGGAATGTCAGAACAGGTCAGCTCCATATATGGAGATCTAAGGGTGGCAGCGGGGGCAGTGTGTTGTTGAATATACAGGGTTTGATGAGGGCCTTCAAGTAGCAGATCTACAAGCTCACGCAAGCTCATGCATGGAGACCGTCTATTTTCCGTCTATATTTGGCTATTTAATCTGATCCATGGATCTTCAGATAGATAAATATACCGTAAATACTGTACCGGGTTTTGGGGTGGTATATATATAGCTTTTTGTGTTTGTTTACGCCCTAAAAAAGTGACTTATTGTTTCACTGTATGTATACAGTAGGTAAGCCAACGAGGAGACTATTTTTGGAACGTCAATTTGCAATCAATGGAGCAACGCAGCAAGATATCTCACCAACTGGCCTGGTTACATCACGACTAAGGAAACTGCACAACCCACAGCGTGTGCGAGCGGCCGAGCGCAGACACACACACACACACACACACACACACACACACACACGGAAAGGAAGATGACTGTCAACGCACAACGCAGAATGCAATCCTCAAGTGTTCAGTTCCCTCTGGGAGGGGCCTACCAAACGGAACCAAATGGACCCGTGACGGGTCCATTTGGTTCAATTCGGTACGCCCTCAGAGGAGCGTGTCTGTGCTTTGGCATGAACACCTTTTGGTGTTAGCATCATGTTATGCTTTAGATATTGAAAAATAGCTGATCTACAAGCTCATATCGCGCCACCGAGTGGCGCGCTACGAGCTTGTAGATCAGCTTGTAGAACGACTGACATAGAAACAGCTTTTTCAGAAAACTGTCAGGATGTAGAAGACATTTTTAGAATCTGATCTCAGGTCAAAATGGGTTATATTAGTTTAGTGGCGAAGGCATACATTTTAGTGACAATAAGGTCACTTACTGTATTAGATTCCCCGGTTTCTCCGTGAGCTTCCCATGTAGTGGTATAGCATTGTTATAGAGGGTTATGCACATGACATCATCGTACCTGGAAGTTATGCGGGAACACCCACTGAGTGGCAACAAACTACCTTGTGGCCTCGACAGAACACACAGAAAAGTCCTGTCTGATTGCATTAAACAATGTTAAACTCACCAACATTGCAGCTGTACGAAAAGCTTGAATTAACCTCTTTCTATCTGCAAAGTTTTTGTTTCATAAAAAATCCACCATAGAAACGTTATGAGCTACTTTCTGTCAAGAAATGCCCTGCATTTGATTATATTTCTTCTAAGTGTCAGAGTTTGGAAGTGCTTGTTTTCCATAACACAACATTTTGCTTCCTCCTGCATTATGTGACATTTAGAAACAGGTGGTACGGCAGGACGGTTGAGTGATTTCCAACGAGTGCTTCCAAACTCCAACATGCTGCTCAATGTTCTGCCACTCAGTCTAGATGAGGGGGGCGTGTCCTGATGGGGAAAACCATACATGTGCATACTCTCCATTTGTCTGTCATTGTTATTGTCCTGGTGTCACGCTCGTAGAACGCAGTACCACACCGTGGTACCCCAAAGAAGTTGTGACGTGCACGCGCAGGTACGGTACGTACGGAACGGTGCACGCTAGAACGCGTCCCCCTAGAATCTAGAGATCAAGAGGAGACGCACCTGACCTGACCTCGGGTTTACACGAGACGTTCCAAGACGCACCAACAGTACCCAGAGGTCTAGGTTTACTGGCGACGGGCCGTGGGCTTCGCTGTACTGCAGCGCAGTAAAGGAGAGGTCTGATTATTTTTAATCAATTTGGTTCCGTTTTTGGTACGGCCTCAGAGGAGGAGCAGCAGAGCGTATACGTTACGTCCGTTTTTGGTACGGCCTCAGAGGAGGAGGAGCAGAGCGTATACGTTACGTCCGTTTTTGGTACGGCCTCAGAGGAGGAGCAGAGCGTATACGTTACGTCCGTTTTGGTACGGTCCTCAGAGGAGGAGCAGAGCGTATACGTTACGTCCGTTTTGGTACGGCCTCAGAGGAGGAGCAGAGCGTATACGTTACGTCCGTTTTGGTACGGTCCTCAGAGGAGGAGCAGAGCGTATACGTTACGTCCGTTTTGGTACGGCCTCAGAGGAGGAGCAGAGCGTATACGTTATGTCCGTTTTGGTACGGTCCTCAGGAGGAGCAGAGCGTATAATTAACGTCCGTTTTGGTACGGCCTCAGAGGAGGAGCAGAGCGTATACGTTACGTCCGTTTTGGTACGGTCCTCAGAGGAGGAGCAGAGCGTATACGTTACGTCCGTTTTGGTACGGTCCTCAGGAGGAGCAGAGCGTATAATTAACGTCCGTTTTGGTACGGCCTCAGAGGAGGAGGAGCAGAGCGTATACGTTACGTCCGTTTTGGTACGGTCCTCAGAGGAGGAGCAGAGCGTATACGTTACGTCCGTTTTGGTACGGCCTCAGAGGAGGAGCAGAGCGTATACGTTACGTCCGTTTTGGTACGACCTCAGAGGAGGAGCAGAGCGTATACGTTACGTCCGTTTTGGTACGACCTCAGAGGAGGAGCAGAGCGTATACGTTACGTCCGTTTTGGTACGGTCCTCAGAGGAGGAGGAGCAGAGCGTATACGTTACATCCGTTTTGGTACGGCCTCAGAGGAGGAGCAGAGTGTATACGTTACGTCCGTTTTGGTACGGCCTCAGAGGAGGAGCAGAGCGTATACGTTACATCCGTTTTGGTACGGCCTCAGAGGAGGAGCAGAGTGTATACGTTACGTCCGTTTTGGTACGGCCTCAGAGGAGGAGCAGAGCGTATACGTTACGTCCGTTTTGGTACGGTCCTCAGAGGAGGAGCAGCAGAGCGTATACGTTACGTCCGTTTTGGTACGGTCCTCAGAGGAGCAGCAGAGCGTATACGTTACGTCCGTTTTGGTACGGCCTCAGAGGAGGAGGAGCAGAGCGTATACGTTACGTCCGTTTTGGTACGGTCCTCAGAGGAGGAGGAGCAGAGCGTATACGTTACGTCCGTTTTGGTACGGCCTCAGAGGAGGAGCAGAGCGTATACGTTACATCCGTTTTGGTACGGCCTCAGAGGAGGAGGAGCAGAGAGTATACGTTACGTCCGTTTTGGTACGGTCCTCAGAGGAGGAGCAGAGCGTATACGTTACATCCGTTTTGGTACGGCCTCAGAGGAGGAGCAGAGCGTATACGTTACGTCCGTTTTGGCACGGCCTCAGAGGAGGAGCAGAGCGTATACGTTACATCCGTTTTGGTACGGTCCTCAGAGGAGCAGCAGAGCGTATAATTACGTACCTCCACCACACACTTGTCCGAGTCCAGCTTGCAGAGTTGCTCCTCGATGTCCTGGACCCTCTCCTCCACGCGCTCCTGCTGCCTCAGCAGGCTTTGCTGTGAGAAGACAAGAAGAAACACAAACACAAAGAGATTAAGACAAGAAAAACCAGACATGGAAATGTCTTCCCGACACCCAGAGCTTCTATTTTGAAAGAAATTAATGCGTTAATGGCATTTCGATTTCTGAGACATATTGTAAAATCAATGTTTATTTAACAGACCCATAATAAGGGTCCATTTGGTTCCAAACTATCATTTCGTTTGGGGACCCCCTGGAGCTTCCTCAAGGACCCCCGGGGGTCCCGGGACCCCACTTTGAGAAGCACTGAGCTGTGTTGCTAGTAACACAGGCTGGATTGGTACAGCGCACGTGTCAGTCTGTGTGTGTGTGTGCTGCTATGGAGATGATATACAAAGAGACCCTCCCACTCATAAACGCTGTGTAATGAAAGTCCTTAGTCCTTAGTCCTTAGTCATTTTAGATGGAAGCCAGCGACATGACGTTTGTACTAGCTACAAAATATACAAGCTGAAGTTGAGCTGAATTCAACTACAAAGTTACAAAAACCAAGGGAGTGTTTAACCATTTCGACTCATCTTCTCTCCATCTTCACACAATTGCTGTTTCTAACGGGTGGGGACTAATTAGGACTAATTGACTAAAAGTCCTTTGTACGCGTACCACGCATGCATGCTTGACGTCAATGAACGCGTCGTCGACAAACAGTGACTCAGTCAAAGACACGCTGCGCAGCGTCGCTTTGTAGCTTCAGTGTGTTAGCGTTGTTGTCTATCTTTTGTTAGCTTTTCCAGTGTGTGCGCCTGAAGCATTGGGACTGGGAGCCCAGGGAGGGAACCCAGCTAATTCCGTCTCTTTCCAACCAACACACAATCCTGGGGCGGGCGGGTGGCCTGCGGGGATAGGGAGGGGAGGGGTGGGGTGGGGTGGCTGCCATAGCAACCAACCAAATGCTATTTTGTGTTTGCAACATGAGTGAGTGAGAAATAATGTGGGGGTAGATAAATGGGCTAGGAGAAGGGGAGAGAGAGAGAGAGAGAGAGAGAGAGAGAGAGAGAGAGAGAGAGAGAGAGAGGCATACAAGGCAGTGTCTCTGGATTGCCAGAACATTGGCAAGAACAGAACAACTCCATGTCAAGACAGTTTTGTTTTCTGAAAAACCCCATGTTTCTGTCAGTGGTTCTCACAGGGTTAAAACCCCATGTTTCTGTCAGTGGTTCTCACAGGGTTAAACCCCCATGTTTCTGTCAGTGTTCTCACAGGGTTAAAACCCCATGTTTCTGTCAGTGGTTCTCACAGGGTTAAAACCCCATGTTTCTGTCAGTGTTCTCACAGGGTTAAAACCCCATGTTTCTGTCAGTGTTCTCACAGGGTTAAAACCACATGTTTCTGTCAGTGGTTCTCACAGGGTTAAAACCACATGTTTCTGTCAGTGGTTCTCACAGGGTTAAAACCCCATGTTTCTGTCAGTGGTTCTCACAGGGTTAAAACCCCATGTTTCTGTCAGTGGTTCTCACAGGGTTAAAACCCCATGTTTCTGTCAGTGGTTCTCACAGGGTTAAAACCCCATGTTTCTGTCAGTGGTTCTCACAGGGTTAAAACCCCATGTTTCTGTCCGTGTTCTCACAGGGTTAAAACCTCATGTTTCTGTCAGTGGTTCTCACAGGGTTAAAACCCCATGTTTCTGTCAGTGGTTCTCACAGGGTTAAAACCCCATGTTTCTGTCAGTGGTTCTCACAGGGTTAAAACCCCATGTTTCTGTCAGTGTTCTCACAGGGTTAAAACCCCATGTTTCTGTCAGTGTTCTCACAGGGTTAAAACCCCATGTTTCTGTCAGTGGTTCTCACAGGGTTAAAACCCCATGTTTCTGTCAGTGTTCTCACAGGGTTAAAACCCCATGTTTCTGTCAGTGGTTCTCACAGGGTTAAAACCCCATGTTTCTGTCAGTGGTTCTCACAGGGTTAAAACCCCATGTTTCTGTCAGTGGTTCTCACAGGGTTAAAACCCCATGTTTCTGTCAGTGGTTCTCACAGGGTTAAAACCCCATGTTTCTGTCAGTGGTTCTCACAGGGTTAAAACCCCATGTTTCTGTCAGTGGTTCTCACAGGGTTAAAACCCCATGTTTCTGTCAGTGGTTCTCACAGGGTTAAAACCCCATGTTTCTGTCAGTGTTCTCAAACATTTTCATGTCAAGGACCCCCAAATATATATGTGTGTAATTGGCCGCCGACCCCCATCCGAAAATGTGTTGTTCCAGGGACCTCCCCCCCCCCCCAGAAGCAAAGATTTTAGTTAAAAAGCATTCGCTTCCGGCCCAGGCCGTAGCGTAACGGTCTGGGCACCGGACTGGTGATCCAGTCGCGGTGTGCCGCGGGTTCGACTCCCGGACCCGACACGGCCTTTACCGCATGTCATCCCCCCATCTCTCTCCCGTTTCCTGTCAGCCTACTTTCTATCCCTTAAAAAATCAATAAAGGCGTAAGCCACAAAAAAATATCTTAAAAAAAAAAAAAAAAAAAAAAAAAAGCGTTCGCTCCGAAAGAATATATATTCAAAGGTTTGCGCCACATTACCAAAATACATTTTAGTCGACTGAATGAACTGCAGATTTAGTCGACTAATACTAGACTAACACTAAAACATTCCAGGTGACTAAAATGTGACTAAAACTAAATGAAGTTTCATTCCAAAGACTAAAACTAAAATAGAAATTTGCTGCCAAAAACAACATTGTCTGGTCATGTACAGACATGTTGGTGACCCCCCCCCCCCCCCCCCCCCCCCAACCTGAACAAGTGTTGTGCCAGGGGACCAATCAGTGCCCAGCATGGTGCACTTACAGATCTGCTATCTGTGATAGCCAAAGTACCAATAGGTTAAACCAGAGGTCCTTGAAGGGATTCCTTCCAGGTGGTCCCCTGGAAACCAAACGGACCCTTATCAGATCTTTAATCCATTTTGGGGCGGGAACCCCTAAAGCTATGCTTTAGCTATTGAAAAATGGCAGATCTACAAGCTCATAGCTTTTACGAGCTTGTAGGTCTGCTATTTTTTAAAAATCGAAGAACGACTGACATAGAAACATCGCTTTTTCAGAAAACTGTCTTTCAAACAGACATTTTTAGAATCTGATCTCAGGTCAAAATGGGTTAACTCTAATAAAAAAAGTCTAGTAGCCAATGTAGAGAATGTAGAAGAATTATCATTTTTGGCCTCCTCATATGGTTACATCAAAACAACACAGGATTGTGGACAAAATCAACCCTGACAATAACTTTGGGTCAGAGAGGCTATAAATCTCATCAAACGGTGGTCCGCGTGTCTCAAATTCTGAATAACCCGTTTTGACCCGAGATCAGATTCTATAAATATCTTCTACATCCTGACAGTTTTCTGAAAAAGCTATGTTTCTATGTCAGTCGTTCTTTTTTTCTTTAAAAAATAGCAGACCTACAAGCTCGTATCGCGCCACTCGGTGGCGCGCTACGAGCTTGTAGATCTGCTATTTTCCAATAGTTAAAGCATAACATAATGCTAAGCCCAAAATGGAATAATGTGCCATGAAATGAAAAAAGGTTGAGGAGAAAACCACTGGCTTCAACTGACAGCGGTTATAAAAGTGACTGTGACTTTAATCATGCTGGTGGATCAGAGAGAGACCCCCCCCCCCCTGGAATCACCTCAAGGAAGGACCCCCGGGGGGGTCCCGGACCACCCTTTGAGAACCCCTCCCCCCAGACCCCCCCCCCCACCCCACCTCCCCCCCCCCCCCACCCCACCTCCCCCCCCCCCCCAGCATTCCACACATCTAATCAACCCCCCCACCCGATCATTTATCTCCCCTCTAATAATATGCACATGTATTCACACACACACACACACACACACACACACACACACACACACACACACACACACACACACACACACACACACACACACACACACACACACACACACACACACACACACACACACACACAGAGGGGTCTGATCTTGTGAGTCATGGCATGCATGGTGTTGTGACAACAGCGCTCGTTAATATAGCGGGACAGTGACAGCAGGGGGGGGGGTGGGGGGGGGGAGCGTGCGCGGCGTCTCCCAGACGCCACTGCTCCTCGCCTCGCTAGGCGGTCCTTCCTCCTCCACGTGTGCCACGTTGTCTTCGTCTTACCCAACCAACCACCACCATACTGTGAGATCTGCTTCTCAGACCAACCAACCACCACCATACTGTGAGATCTGCTTCTCAGACCAACCAACCAACCACCATACTGTGAGATCTGCTTCTCAGACCAACCAACCACCACCATACTGTGAGATCTGCTTCTCAGACCAACCAACCACCACCATACTGTGAGATCTGCTTCTCAGACACCAGTGATGTTTTCGTCGACTAAAACTAAGACGAAAAATGTTCGTCGACTACCTTTTTCCACTGACAAAAACGAATGGAAACTAAATGAAAACTAAGCTATGATGACTAAAACTAAGACTAAATATACTGACAATTTCGTCGACAAATAATAACTAGACTAAAATGTTAGGAAGGGACTAGTGGACAAGAGATCCACTATAAGTCATTTTACTCTTGGTTGCATGCTGAAAATAGCTGATCTACAAGCTCACAACGCATCGCAGCTTGTAAATCGGCTATTTTCAGCAAGTATAAAAACACTCATTACGACGGCATAAAGGCCCGCCAAAATACATTTTTGTCGACTAAATCACCTGTAGATTTAGTCGACTAAAATCTTATGACATTTAGTCGACTAAAACTAGACTAACACTAATACATTTCCAGGTGACTAAAATGTGATTAAAACTAAATGAAGTTTCAGTCCAAAGACTATGACTAAACTAAAATCGAAATTTGCTGCCAAAAACAACACTGTCAAACACACACCACTAAAATGTATAGGATGAATTTGGGCAATTTAGAAACGGGTAGATTAATTTGGTACTCCTGAGGAGGACAGAGTGTGTCTGGTGTGCGATTTGAAAGAAATTGAAAATGAAATTCATTTTTTTGTTTTACTGCCCATTATGTGAAGAATTAAGACATGTGTTATTTTGTAAAATGACAACCATCTGTGCTAACTTTGTCTGGTTAGAGGACTATGAAAAACTGGAATTTTGTTTTAGGAAAGGTGTTTTTGCTTTAGCAGACTTTTTATACAAAGCGTGGGGGAAAAAGGCAGAATGTTTTGTTTGTGTAAAAAAACAACAAAAAAAACAACAACAAAACAAACCTGTTTCTTGTACACAATGCAATATTGAAGCAATGATAAGGTGTGTCCTATAAGTCCATGTGGGCTGACCTGAGATCAGATTCATACGAGTTTTCCACTGGACACACACTGGTCTGATCAACCCATTCTGACCCGAGATCAGATTCCAAAAATGTCAGTCGTTCTTCGATTTTTCAAAAATAGCAGACCTACAAGCTCGTAGCGCGCCACTCGGTGGCGCGCTACGAGCTTGTAGATCTGCTATTTTTCAATAGCTAAAGCATAACATGATGCCAACACCAAAATGGGTTCCCGTTCAGAATGGGTTAAACTTGCATTAGGTTATACTTTAGCTATTGCAAAATAGCACACCGAGTGCCGCGCTAC
>NC_139719.1:40434662-40617162 GCF_964188405.1 Protomyctophum parallelum
GCCCTAGTACAGAATGACCCACGTCACAACATACAGCTCAGCTCTGTTAACGACACAGGAACAGGAATGCAAGGTATTTATAGGCAAACACGCCTATAAAATTAAGACCCAAAAAGATTACCTATACTGTATATGGTCCTTATATGGTCCTTCCCCAGCCCGAAGGAAGTTGTAAATTACCCATGATCTGAGTCACACACACACGCACACACGCGCACACACACACACACACACACACACACACACACACACACACACAGCCCTGTCAGGAAATACACCCTAAACTGGTCCGGGGGTTTAGTTGACACCCAGAACGGGGGCGTTGGGCGTGACTTTATGAGTCAGTGCTATCCACGTGTTTCCCCGCCAAGGCACTGCATGGGGCTCCTTGTGTGTGTGTGTGTGTGTGTGTGTGTGTGTGTGTGTGTGTGTGTGTGTGTGTGTGTGTGTGTGCGCGCTTTGCTTCCTTCAGGCCGCGTTGCCATGTCTGCTTATTATAAGCAAACCTTGACTTTTTTTCTTCTGTAAAGTACACTTTCAAATAAACTATTGGTAGTTACTGGTTGATGTTTTCTGGGGGCTTGATTCTAAAGTGTACAGTAGTTGCTTATTTGGGCTTGCTTCCACATTTCTTCACGTCAAGGAACACCAGATTAATATGAAATTGTCCACAGGACATCCATCTGAACATATTTTGTGCCTTCCTCCCTTTTTTATTAAAATGTTTAAAAGATATTCAAAATATTTCGATTTATATATGTTATTTTTAAATAACAGATATACAACCTCACAATGTGTCGCTGTGAGCTTGTAGATCAGGCTATTTTCACATGTGGTTGTTTTCATAGACCTGGCCACTTGTTTCTCTTGCAAGACTGGCAACACAGCAAGAAAGAAAGAGGAACTTATGCACACACAAACGCAAAGACTTCTGGGCCGTATGAAAAAAGGTCAATAGAAAAGAGGACTCATGGTTTCCCTGCCGACTAACAAAAACCCCAGTCCCTCCCTCTCGGACCGGCCCGGCCCACCTACCTACTACCCACCCCCCCCCCCCCCCCCCCCTCTGAAACACACCCAATCGTAAACACCACATCCGGTTCCAACAACCGTCCCACTGCGGATTCCTATAGAATAATAACACTCCACTAAACATGTTTTTAGTGCTGTATCATTAAGCCATTTTGGGGGCGGGAACCTCTTTTGGTGCATGTTTTAAGCAGTCTGTTCTACTTTAGCTATTGAAAAATAGCAGATCTACAACCTACGAGCTTGTAGGTCTGCTATTTTTTTTTAAAGTCGTGAAATTGTGGCGCAAATCTTTGAATCTATATTTGAGTGGTGCGACCACTCCCTTACGGAGTTATGTGTGTGGGTGGCTGGCTGGGTGTGTGCCTGCCTGGCTGGGTATGAGCACGAAAACAGCATGGTTGTTTTTCACCACCTGTGCGCAACCTAACACACACACACACACACAAACACACACGCACATATTAACTGTATATATATGATGATTTCAGGTGTGCCAGCACAGTACAGTGACGGTACGGTACAGTAGAGGGTACAGTAGAGGGACCCCCACACAGTAACTCTGAGGGGCACTAATATATATTAAAACCCATTTAGACCCGAGGACGATTCTACAAATGCAGTCTAAATCCTGACAGTTTTCTGAAAAACCCCATGTTTCTGTGTCAGTGGTTCTTAACATTTTCATGTCAAGGACCACGAAAAGTTATATGTAATTGGCCGCCGACCCCCATCTGAAAATATGTTGTTCCAGGGACCCCCCCCACCCCCCCAGAAGCAAAGATTTTAATTCAAAACGTTCGCTCTGAAAGAATATATATATTCAAAGATTTGCGCCACATTTTCACGATTTAAAAAAGAAATAGCAGATTTACAAGCTCGTAGCACACGCTTGTAGATCTGCTATTTTTCAATAGCTAAAGTATAACATAATGCTTGAAACACCAAAAGGGGTTCCCGCCCAAAATGGGTTAAAGTCTTATCATATATCATGTTGATATGGTGATGTAATGGTGATGTAAAACAAACGGTGCAAACACAAACAAACACTAAATCGCCATTAACAATAAAGAGACAATATGATGTAATGAGGGACAACGTTCCCTTCATTGTCGAAGGCGTTTACAAAACAAACATTGAACTAAAGACAAACATTAAACCTGTTTAGGGGGCTGTTAGAGGGGCTTCAAAATAAATCACACCCCTGTGAAGTGAGGGGCACTCTTATTATCGTACATCATCATGAATCATCTCATACTGGCCGATCAGAATGCCAGAATGCCATTTGACCTCATTTCTCCTATCATTGTCAATGGCAAATATTGAGACGTGTGGGGTCAAAGGCGGTATATAGGAGGGCCCTCAATAAATATACCGCTAGCCCCTCCTATATACAGCTATAGTGTAGAGATTCTCGTCTTTCACAAACATTAAATTCCTATGGACAATGAATGGAGAATTTGCGTCATATGTGGACGAGCAAATCATCTATTTTTGATTATAAATTCCAATGGATGATGCCTGATGATAAGGGCGCCCCTCGTGGGTCAGATTCTTTTCTGAAATACCTCATATTTCTATGTCAGTGATAGTCAAACATAGCAGACCTACAAGCTCGTATGAGCTTGTAGATCAGCTATTTTTCAATAGCTAAAGTATAACATAATGCTTAAAACACCAAAAGGGGTTACCGTACAGAATTTTACAAAAAAAACTAAACCAAGTTGCTATTTAGTGTACAGACTGTACACACATAGCAACAACTACGTCTTGAAAGGTTAAAAACCCCAAAAGGCCTGACTGTCCTCAAAAAATGTTTGGAGCTATTCTAGAGTAATAATATGCCCAACAAACAGTTAAACTAGCACCAACTGGCAGAGCTTAAACTGGCACAAACATTTTGCGAATTTAATTTAATCTAATTCAAAAACAACATTCCTCTCCTTTTCCAATTGGCATCCCCTGGTGTCCCCTGGGTGCCCCCGTGGGGAAGGGGGGGGGGCTGTGTCATACACAAATACATCCCAAAATGCAATGCCTGACAGTGCGTTGCGGTTCCCGAAGACCGTTGCTGCGTGTCACTCCCCAATAAAGGCAGAAAAAGGCCCGAAAATAGCAGTAAAAAAAAAAGATAACAATAATAATATACAGTATAAATAAAAGGCTGAGTAAACGGTATATAGAAGCCGGATGACGGATCACTTTAATTTCGCGGCGCGGCGCTATAGAACCCTCCCTCACCACAGCTCATATCCCCCTTCCCCCCCTCCTCTTCTCATGACCGGCGATCCCAAGCAAGGATGCACCTGTGCTGGGGGAGATAAGGCCGGGGCCGAGAGCCTCTCCATTGTTTGGCCCTCTCTCTCCAACACTACATTGTTTTGTCATTCCAGCAGATGAGAAGAATGGGCTGGAATGGGTCACAATTGAAAATGTATAGACTCGAAGATAGACTTGCAGTCGCGCACACGCGCACACACACACACACTCGCACACACACACACAGTCACACACACACGCACACACTTGCTTCGGGTGACAACACACACACACACACAGCTAGAGGACGTTTCAGGAGTGGTTTCAAAGGTCTCCCCTCGACGGTGTGATTATCTGCAAACCAGCTAATGGCGTTAAAGCATTTCCTTTGTTGTTTTCTAGAGGAATGTGTGATAATCACCACTCACTCACCGACCTCTCAATACACTGACTGACCCGACCCAGACGGGCCGAGGCATTTGCATGTGACAAAAAAAAAAAAAAAGGTCTTCATTACACATTCAGGCCGGACGTCTTCTAAGTCTTCTAAATCCCGATAGTTTTCTGAAATGTACCTATGTTTCTATATCAGTGGAGCTGATATCCGCCAATGTCGTTCCAGGGACCTTTACATTTCTAAATGTAAAGAAAAAAAAATATGAAATTACGGGATTACGTCCCTGGCACTCAGTGCATAGTTGGATTAGATACAGGATTATGTCCCTGGCACTTATCCTGTTGACCTTGTATTGAACTGTACTCTCTTGTGCTTGTCTTTGCAAACTGTTAATGAAGTAATTAATCATTTAGATCACTCCCTCCAAATTAAACGAAACTAGATTGTTATTTCTATATCGTTTGACTGATGCTCCTGGAGGCTTACCTGAGATCATAGTTTCTGGAGGCACTACACACTCACTGCCTCTATGCATTCTGTGCCATCCATGTGATAACCTTGTGATAACCTTGTGATAATATGTGATAACCGTGCTTATCGTGAGCTACGTGAGGTATTTGGATAAGAGCGACTTCTAAATGCATCCATTCATTTATTACATTCATTGTAATTATAGACTCTGACCCGGACCTCTATGGAACAAGATGGGAGAGTATGGATTCCTTCATGGATGATAGATCGCATCCAGTGGTTCTCAACCTGTGGGTCAGCACATGCTTTTTTTTTGTTAAGAAATTAACATTTTGATAATAGCCGATCTACAAGCTCACAACACCTCGCATTAATGTGATCTGAAAAGGTCTGAAAAGGTTGAGAATCACTGATCTAATACACCGAGGACATAAGACATAGCACTCTAGTGTATACTCATCGTTTCATTGCTGTATTCTACTTTTAGGTAGGATGCTAGCTTGTATTCTACTGTTAGGTCGTACGCTAGCTTGTATTCTACTGTTAGGTAGGATGCTAGCTTGTATTCTACTGTTAGGTAGGACGCTAGCTTGTATTCTACTGTTAGGTAGGATGCTAGCTTGTATTCTACTGTTGGGTAGGATGCTAGCTTGTATTCTACTGTTAGGTAGGA
Source organism: Protomyctophum parallelum (assembly GCF_964188405.1). Taxonomy (NCBI): domain Eukaryota; kingdom Metazoa; phylum Chordata; class Actinopteri; order Myctophiformes; family Myctophidae; genus Protomyctophum; species Protomyctophum parallelum. Next base: position 40,439,492 of record NC_139719.1, read on the forward strand.
TGCTAGCTTGTATTCTACTGTTAGGTAGGATGCTAGCTTGTATTCTACTGTTAGGTAGGATGCTAGCTTGTATTCTACTGTTGGGTAGGATGCTAGCTTGTATTCTACTGTTAGGTAGGATGCTAGCTTGTATTCTACTGTTAGGTAGGATGCTAGCTTGTATTCTACTGTTGGGTAGGATGCTAGCTTGTATTCTACTGTTAGGTAGGATGCTAGCTTGTATTCTACTGTTAGGTAGGATGCTAGCTTGTATTCTACTGTTAGGTAGGATGCTAGCTTGTATTCTACTGTTGGGTAGGACGCTAGCTTGTATTCTACTGTTGGGTAGGATGCTAGCTTGTATTCTACTGTTAGGTAGGACGCTAGCTTGTATTCTACTGTTAGGTAGGATGCTAGCTTGTATTCTACTGTTGGGTAGGACGCTAGCTTGTATTCTACTGTTGGGTAGGATGCTAGCTTGTATTCTACTGTTAGGTAGGATGCTAGCTTGTATTCTACTGTTGGGTAGGATGCTAGCTTGTATTCTACTGTTAGGTAGGACGCTAGCTTGTATTCTACCGTTGGGTAGGATGCTAGCTTGTATTCTACTGTTAGGTAGGACGCTAGCTTGTATTCTACCGTTGGGTAGGATGCTAGCTTGTATTCTACTGTTAGGTAGGACGCTAGCTTGTATTCTACTGTTGGGTAGGATGCTAGCTTGTATTCTACTGTTAGGTAGGATGCTAGCTTGTATTCTACTGTTGGGTAGGATGCTAGCTTGTATTCTACTGTTGGGTAGGATGCTAGCTTGTATTCTACTGTTAGGTCGTACGCTAGCTTGTATTCTACTGTTAGGTAGGATGCTAGCTTGTATTCTACTGTTGGGTAGGATGCTAGCTTGTATTCTACTGTTGGGTAGGATGCTAGCTTGTATTCTACTGTTGGGTAGGATGCTAGCTTGTATTCTACTGTTGGGTAGGATGCTAGCTTGTATTCTACTGTTAGGTCGTACGCTAGCTTGTATTCTACTGTTAGGTAGGATGCTAGCTTGTATTCTACTGTTGGGTAGGATGCTAGCTTGTATTCTACTGTTAGGTAGGATGCTAGCTTGTATTCTACTGTTAGGTAGGATGCTAGCTTGTATTCTACTGTTAGGTCGTACGCTAGCTTGTATTCTACTGTTAGGTAGAACGCTAGCTTGTATTCTACTGTTAGGTAGGATGCTAGCTTGTATTCTACTGTTAGGTAGGATGCTAGCTTGTATTCTACTGTTGGGTAGGATGCTAGCTTGTATTCTACTGTTAGGTAGGATGCTAGCTTGTATTCTACTGTTGGGTAGGATGCTAGCTTGTATTCTACCGTTGGGTAGGATGCTAGCTTGTATTCTACTGTTAGGTAGGATGCTAGCTTGTATTCTACTGTTGGGTAGGATGCTAGCTTGTATTCTACCGTTGGGTAGGGTGCTAGCTTGTATTCTACTGTTAGGTAGGATGCTAGCTTGCTTACACTTCTTGATGACTATTTCTATGTATATGATGTATCACCATGTGTCTCTGAATTAAGCGCGTCTGCTAAATGCCTAAATTGAAATTGTAAATAGAGGTAAAAATAATCCTACTATAAAGTGTATGAAATATCAGTCTGTCTCTCTGAGCGTGCGTGCATGCATGTGTGCCGGTAAATGGTGCATTTATATAGCGCCTTTATCCAAGGCGCTTTACATTAGATTGTGCATTACATTCACCCATTCACACACACATTCATTTCACACACCGATGGCGGCGTAAACCATGCAAGGCACCAACCAGCACATCGGGAGCAATTAGGGGTTCAGAGTCTTGCTCAAGGACACTTCGACACTAACTCTGGGGGAGCCTGGCCGGGTTCGAACTGGGAACCTTGCGGCCATTCTACCCCTGAGTCACTGCCGCGCGCGCGCGTGTGTGTGTGTGTGTGTGCATGTGTGACTGCACGCGTGTGCGTAAGGTCGCCTGTAAGGTCATCCTGTAAGGTCATCCTGTAAGGTCGTCAAGGCTTAGTGCAAGTGCTACAGGCTAAGATGGGAGTCTGAAGAGGTGTGATAATGTTTTCAGACTAAAGGCAGTAGGGCGGTATTAAGACTTGGCCTGGGCCGTGGCTCAGCGGGTCCAGGCACCTTTGGTCGGTGGTAGTCCATGTCTGGCAGTGTGCCGCGGGCTCGACTCCCGATCCGACTGCATCCTTTTGCATTGGGTTTTCAACTGGTGGTCCGTGGACCACTGGTGGTCCGTGAAGTCAATGGTGGTCGCTGATATGCCATTTAGTGCGTAGGAAAGTATTCTGTAGGCGTACGATGACGCATCAATGTTGTCAGTTAGTGGGAAGTCGGACGCCAAGTACTTCCACAGAGAAGGGAGTTAGAATTTCAAGGGGAAGTAGGTATACCAGATTTCCTGGTTGAGTCTCTATTATAAAGAAATATGCCCATACTCAATGTAATGTCTGCTCACTGCTCAATGAACAGCATCGCCATATCCCCCCTCCTCCCAACACTACACTTTATTTTATTTCTTATTTTATATTTTATTTTAGATGTGTAAAAATTGTAAGTATTGTTTCAATTGTAAGTATTGCCTTTGTTAAATGTTTGTCTGTGTCGGACCCCAGGAAGACTAGCTTTTGTCAAGGCAAAAGCTAATGGGGATCCTTATAAACAATAAAGAATGCATCAATGTTGTCAGTTACTGGGAAGTCGGAGGCCAAGAACTTCCACAGAAAAGGGAGTTGGAATTTTAAGGGAAAGTAGGTATACCGGATTGCCTGGTTGAGTCACCATTATAAAGAAATATGATACAGCATCATGAGTTTAATATGGAAGGTTAATTTCCCCCCACACCCCCACGCCCATATCCTACTGTCTGTCCCTCTATAAAGAATAAGAATATATTTAAAACTGTGCTGTCCTCTCATCTTGAGACTACCTGTTCATGTTTTCACTAATCATCACTGTAGCAGATCCACGATGCAATGATCCATGTGTTATGTCTACGTTATGTCCATGTTATGTGAAATGTTGTCTTTTTTGTTGTCAGTTTTTGTTTTGTTGTTTTGTTGTCGTTTGTTTCTTGTTTATCTAGGAATTGTATTGTCTTGTTTTGTCTGGTTGAATTGTTTGTAAAAAAAAGCGTCTTTATGTATGAAGTGTATTTTGTGAATTGCCCTTTGACCCCCTTGAAAACGAGATGGTTCATCTCAAGGGATTGTTCCTAATAAAGAATTTCAGACATATATAAAAAAAAGTGTCTATAGGACTCACCCTGATGTCGTTGCGCCGCAGCTCCACGTCCGTGACGGCGTGCCCGTGGCTGGGGTGGCAGCGGGCGAAGCAGCAGTACTGGCACACGGCGGTCTGCTCCGCCTCGCAGTGGTACAGGCGGTACTCGTCGTGCTGCGGGCAGGTCCAGGCCTTCACCGCCTCGGCCTCCACCAGGAGGTGGCCCAGCGCCGAGCACGGCTGCTGCAGGTGGGTCTGCACGTGGGACTGGCAGCAGGGGGCGTTGCAGCGCAGGCACACCTGTTGAGGGGGGGGGTTGCAAAATACGGTTGCAATTAACCCATTCTGACCTGAGATCAGATTCTAAAAATGTCTATTACATCCTGACACGTTTCATTATTAACCCATTCTGACCTGAGATCAGATTCTAAAAGTGTCTTAGATTTTTCTAAAATAGCAGACCTACAAGCTCGTATCGCGCCACTCGGTGGCGCGATATGAGCTTGTAAAATCTGCTATTTTTCAATAGCTAAAGCACGACATGATGCCGACACCAAAATGGGTGCCCGTTCAGAATGGGTTAAAGCTGCGATAAGCAATAACATGTTTAATGACCTTTTCTTTTCTTTTTTTGTATTCAGACAGCCAGCAATGGGTAGAACGCAGGTTCATATATGTGCATAAATATGAATGTATGTTTCTATATAGCTTATGCAATTTATATTTCCATGTGGGGGGGGGGGAGCCCCGAGCTGAGCTCATGCTTGGGGGGGAGCCCCGAGCTGAGCTCATGCTTCCTTCAATGCATGAGGAGTGCACTGAAGGAAGCATGATGAGCTCAGCCAATATTGACGATTGTGCAAAGAAATAATTACGATTAGGGGTGCACGATTATGAAATTATGACCGATATACGATCTATGGTTATTTCCAGGGTCATATCTGCTGATACCAATTCTGACCGATTCCGATATTATACAGAGGACCACAATGGAAACAAGTTGAAACAATTGAAAGTGAAACAATTTGGGCCAAGTGTCTGGGCCCAAAAACCTGTTTATAAAGTAATCAATCAATGAATCAATCGCCTATACTCTTTTCCAAGTGTCTGTTTTCACAATGAATGAGATTAGTACACAAGTTAAGGTAGAAAAAAATACATATTTTTACTTTACATCATACCTATTTGATTTGGCTTTTGTTCTAGACCATAGGTACCAGACACTTTTTATTTAGATTCATATTGAACTCATTGATGATTTCTTTACATTTCTATTTATTTTTCTTTGCTGGCGAAAACTGATAATAATAATCCGGATTATTTTGAGAGCGATCCGATACCGATCAGAGTGTAGGCAGAAGATTTAACCCATTCTGACCGGGCACCCGTTTTGGTGTTGGCATCATGTTATGCTTTACATGAGAGAGGGACAGGGGAGAGAGGGACAGGGGAGAGAGGGACGGGGGAGAGAGGGACAGGGAGAGAGGGACGGGGAGAGAGGGACGGGGGAGAGAGGGACAGGGGAGAGAGGGACGGGGGAGAGAGGGACAGGGGAGAGAGGGACAGGGGAGAGAGGGACAGGGGAGAGAGGGACAGGGGAGAGAGGGACGGGGGAGAGAGGGACGGGGGAGAGAGGGACAGGGGAGAGAGGGACAGGGGAGAGAGGACGGGGGAGAGAGGGACGGGGGAGAGAGGGACAGGGGAGAGAGGGACGGGGGAGAGAGGGACAGGGGAGAGAGGGACAGGGGAGAGAGGACAGGGGAGAGAGGGACAGGGGAGAGGGACGGGGGAGAGAGGGACAGGGGAGAGAGGGACGGGGGAGAGAGGGACGGGGGAGAGAGGGACAGGGAGAGAGGGACAGGGGAGAGAGGGACAGGGGAGAGAGGGACGGGGGAGAGAGGGACAGGGGAGAGAGGGACAGGGGAGAGAGGGACAGGGGAGAGAGGGACGGGAGAGAGGGACGGGGGAGAGAGGGACAGGGGACTCGGAGAGAGGGACGGGGGAGAGAGGACAGGGGGACTCGGAGAGAGGGACAGGGGAGAGAGGGACAGGGGGACTCGGAGAGAGGGACAGGGGAGAGAGGGACAGGGGAGAGAGGGACAGGGGGACTCGGAGAGAGGGACAGGGGAGAGAGGGACGGGGGAGAGAGGGACAGGGGGAGAGAGGGACAGGGGGACTCGGAGAGAGGGACAGGGGAGAGAGGGACGGGGGAGAGAGGGACAGGGGAGAGAGGGACAGGGAGAGAGGGACAGGGGAGAGAGGGACAGGGGAGAGAGGGACAGGGGAGAGAGGGACGGGGGAGAGAGGGACAGGGAGAGAGGGACGGGGAGAGAGGGACAGGGGAGAGAGGGACAGGGGAGAGAGGGACGGGGGAGAGAGGGACGGGGGAGAGAGGGACGGGGGAGAGAGGGACGGGGGAGAGAGGGACAGGGGAGAGAGGGACGGGGGAGAGAGGGACGGGGAGAGAGGGACGGGGGAGAGAGGGACGGGGGAGAGAGGGACGGGGGAGAGAGGGACAGGGGAGAGAGGGACGGGGGAGAGAGGGACGGGGAGAGAGGGACGGGGAGAGAGGGACAGGGGAGAGAGGGACAGGGGAGAGAGGGACAGGGGGGAGAGAGGGACCGGGGGAGAGAGGGACAGGGGAGAGAGGGACGGGGGAGAGAGGGACAGGGGAGAGAGGGACGGGGGAGAGAGGGACAGGGGAGAGAGGGACAGGGGAGAGAGGGACAGGGGAGAGAGGGACAGGGGAGAGAGGGACAGGGGAGAGAGGGACAGGGGAGAGAGGGACAGGGGAGAGAGGGACAGGGGAGAGAGGGACGGGGGAGAGAGGGACAGGGGAGAGAGGGACAGGGAGAGAGGGACAGGGGAGAGAGGGACGGGGGAGAGAGGGACGGGGGAGAGAGGGACAGGGGAGAGAGGGACGGGGGAGAGAGGACAGGGGAGAGAGGGACAGGGGAGAGAGGGACGGGGGAGAGAGGGACAGGGGAGAGAGGGACAGGGGAGAGAGGGACAGGGGAGAGAGGGACAGGGGAGAGAGGGACAGGGGAGAGAGGGACAGGGGAGAGAGGGACGGGGGAGAGAGGACAGGGGAGAGAGGGACGGGGGAGAGAGGGACGGGGAGAGAGGGACAGGGGAGAGAGGGACAGGGGAGAGAGGGACAGGGAGAGAGGGACAGGGGAGAGAGGGACGGGGGAGAGAGGGACAGGGGAGAGAGGGACAGGGGAGAGGGACAGGGAGAGAGGGACGGGGAGAGAGGGACGGGGGAGAGAGGGACAGGGGACTCGGAGAGAGGGACAGGGAGAGAGGGACAGGGAGAGAGGGACAGGGGACTCGGAGAGAGGGACAGGGGAGAGAGGGACGGGGGAGAGAGGGACAGGGGGAGAGAGGGACAGGGGGACTCGGAGAGAGGGACAGGGGAGAGAGGGACGGGGGAGAGAGGGACAGGGGAGAGAGGGACAGGGGAGAGAGGGACGGGGGAGAGAGGGACGGGGGAGAGAGGGACAGGGGAGAGAGGGACAGGGGAGAGAGGGACAGGGGAGAGAGGGACAGGGAGAGAGGGACAGGGGAGAGAGGGACGGGGGAGAGAGGGACAGGGAGAGAGGACAGGGGAGAGAGGGACAGGGGAGAGAGGGACAGGGGAGAGAGGGACGGGGGAGAGAGGGACAGGGGAGAGAGGGACAGGGGATGAGAGGACGGGGGAGAGAGGGACGGGGGAGAGAGGGACGGGGGAGAGAGGACGGGGGAGAGAGGGACGGGGGAGAGAGGGACGGGGGAGAGAGGGACAGGGGAGAGAGGGACAGGGGAGAGAGGGACAGGGGGGAGAGAGGGACCGGGGAGAGAGGGACAGGGGAGAGAGGGACGGGGGAGAGAGGGACAGGGGAGAGAGGGACGGGGTGAGAGGGACGGGGGAGAGAGGGACAGGGGAGAGAGGGACGGGGGAGAGAGGGACGGGGGAGAGAGGGACGGGGGAGAGAGGGACGGGGAGAGAGGGACGGGGGAGAGAGGACGGGGGAGAGAGGGACGGGGGAGAGAGGGACGGGGAGAGAGGGACAGGGAGAGAGGGACAGTGGAGAGAGGGACAGGGGGAGAGAGGGACAGGGGAGAGAGGGACGGGGGAGAGAGGGACAGGGGGAGAGAGGGACAGTGGAGAGAGGGGACAGGGGGGAGAGAGGGACAGGGGAGAGAGGGACGGGGGAGAGAGGGACGGGGAGAGAGGGACAGGGGAGAGAGGGACAGTGAGAGAGGGACAGGGGGGAGAGAGGGACAGGGGAGAGAGGGACGGGGAGAGAGGGGACGGGGAGAGAGGGACAGGGGAGAGAGGGACAGGGGAGAGAGGGACGGGGGAGAGAGGGACAGGGAGAGAGGGACAGGGGAGAGAGGGACAGGGGAGAGAGGGACAGGGGAGAGAGGGACAGGGGAGAGAGGGACAGGGGGAGAGAGGGACGGGGGAGAGAGGGACGGGGAGAGAGGGACGGGGAGAGAGGGACGGGGGAGAGAGGGACGGGGGAGAGAGGGACGGGGAGAGAGGGACGGGGAGAGAGGGACGGGGGAGAGAGGGACGGGGGAGAGGGACAGGGGAGAGAGGGACGGGGAGAGGGACGGGGGAGAGGGGGACAGGGGGAGAGAGGGACGGGGGAGAGAGGGACAGGGGAGAGAGGGACGGGGGAGAGAGGGACGGGGAGAGAGGGACGGGGGAGAGAGGGACGGGGGAGAGGGACGGGGAGGAGAGGGACAGGGGAGAGAGGGACGGGGGGAGAGAGGGACAGGGGAGAGAGGGACGGGGTGAGGAGAGGGACGGGGAGAGAGGGACAGGGGAGAGAGGGACGGGGGAGAGAGGGACAGGGGAGAGAGGGACAGGGGAGAGAGGGACGGGGGAGAGAGGGACAGGGGAGAGAGGGACAGGGGAGAGAGGGACAGGGGAGAGGAGGACGGGGGAGAGAGGGACAGGGGAGAGAGGGACAGGGGAGAGGGACGGGGGAGAGAGGGACCGGGGGAGAGAGGGACAGGGGAGAGAGGGACGGGGGAGAGAGGGACAGGGGGGAGAGAGGGACGGGCGCTATACCTTGACGGCGGGCAGCGGCGGCCCGCGGCGACACAGGATGCACTGGGGCGGCGGCGCCGTGGCCTTCTCCACGCTCAGCGCGTTGTACTTCTCCACGATGTTGGACAGCTTGTGGTTCTTCTCCAGCGCGGGCTTCTGCGCATAGCCGTGGTTGCACTCGGGGCAGCGCGCCAGCGGGCCCTCCTTGGCCCAGGCCTCGCCGATGCAGCCGCGGCAGAAGTTGTGCTTGCAGGGCAGCTGGATGGGGTCGGCGAACACGTGGAGGCAGATGGGGCAGATCAGCTCCTCCTCGAAGCAGTTCCGCCACGTCTCCGCCATCGTCATCTCGGAGGCCATCATCATCGTCATCGCCGGGGCGGAGGTCGTTGTCGCCGGGGCGGCTGGCATGCACCACCAGACAGTCCTCCTCCTCTGGGGGGGGGGGGGGTGGGGGGTTTGGTTTTTTTTAGTTAACGAACTTAACGGACCAGTCGAGGGCGCCGGCCGGGCCGGGGTTGACTAGGCTGGCCTATACCTATGTATGTATGTATGTACTGTATGTATGTATGTATGTATGTATGTACTGTATGTATGCCCCGCCAATACACCAGGAAATTGTCGGACAGTGAGAGTGAGCACGATTGAAAGAGGGGGAAAAAACAAATAAAATAAAGCAGCACTGTCTGTCACAATCCCCTCCCAAAAGAACCCCCCCCCCACACAACAAGCCTATGAACACCAGCAGTTCCAGGTGAGTGAGGCCTAGTAGGAACTATCAAAGCCTGCTAGAACCAGGAAGTGCTCCGGCAAGGGGAGTGAGCAGCACGACTGAAAACAAATACCATATAATAAAATAAAGCAGAACTGTCGGGTCTGTCACAAATCCTCCACCCAAAAAAACAACCCAAACAGCCCACCACCACCACCTCAAGTCTGTGAACACCAGGTGAGACTCCCCTGACGAGACGGCGTGTTGCTTATTGCTGCTGTCTGTGACGACGACATGGAAGGCGAATTCCAGTAGATGATGACCAATAAGGGAAGGCCTCAGGGGGGCCAAGCGTACGATGACAACACCTTTGTTTGTGATTACAACACAAAGTAGGGGCTGACGTTAGACCAGGCGGATTTAAACCGTAAATGGAGCTTTCATTTCCTCTTACAGTAACAGCACAGCACCAGGGGCCTGCCTGCTGTGTGTGTGTCTATAATACAGGCCTTGTAGAAGCAAGCAGCTGTGGCCTAGCTGTACGTAGCTTACATTCTGTACGTAGCTACAGGTGAACGATGGAACGCAAACCCCAAAGGCATTATGGGAGAGAAGAACAGGGGTTTTTGTTTGTTGAATATCTACAGGCCCTGAATGCTCATGTGATCACTACAACATACATGATGAGTGACAATGGTGAATCAATCTCTGGGGTGAGAGACACTTGATCCCCCCCTCTCTCTCTCTCTGTCTGTCAGTCAGGCCTTTTAACTTAATGTTAATGAGCCCTGCATGGAATTCCACTTCAGTTTATGATTGATTCAGTCAGAACCAGAGAGCACAGAGAAGGAGCAGGCATGTGAACCACAAGCTAAAAAAAGGACAGACAGACAGACAGACTGACTGCGTTTCCTGTCCTGCCTTCAGTTCAACCCCACACCCTGAATGCTTATTTAGAATAGATCTTTAAACCTGATTGTTATCAAGTACCTCTCAAGGTTGCATTTTAATCCAGCACAGTGACCATATATAATGCAGCCTTTTTTTGTATAGGCTATACACACAACACAACGAACTGCCTGTGTGTCGGTTTGACCAACAACACAAACACGAGAAGGGAATCCTTCGCTATAGAAAATATTCGATTATAACAACAACAACAGCAGCAGCAGTCCAATGCTATTTGGCAGCAACCAGTCAAGTCGGCTAAAAACAATATATAAACACGCAAAACAAAAAGACTATATTGTACAGATCAGATCCACATGACAACCTAAGTGTCTTCAGCCCTTATTCGGTTGGATGTCTTTGACACAACGGCAACATGAGAGCAGTAATAAACAATGATAATACCTCATGTATTGCTGTTATAAGATCTGCTATGTGGCACCGACGCTACTGCTCGCATATCTGTACACAAGGCCTCGACTCTCTCTCTCTCTCCCTCTCTCTCTGAATGAATAGTCTAAAGGGGGTTTATTTTATCCCCCCCCCCCCCCCCCCAGCCAGCTTGCTCGCGACAATATAATGGCCTTTTATGATGATCGCACTAAAAAAAAATTAACACAAAAAAAAATCACACCCGGGCCACAGCAGTTGGTTTGATCTTCTCGACGAGGCCGGCCCTGCTGTGTGTGTGTGTGTGTGTGTGTGTGTGTGTGTGTGTGTGTTACTGCATAGTTAATCTCGTTTTAATAGCCGAATCCAGTTCATGCGCCACAAAACAAAGGCTTTTTAGAATCCGCTGGAATGTGTTGGCCGCTGGTTGCTTTGCTTTGGTTTGTTTGAGCCAGATACAGAGAAACCGTTTCTCTCCGATACATAGTATCACACTAATGTAGCCTCTCTCTCTCTATGCCTCTGCAAACAAATATCCAAATGCTGTATGTAATGTATATCCAATGTCTCCTTCCGCCGTGGTCATAATATCGTCAGTTACACGGACCGTTTTGTGTCACTTTTTCTTCCTCCAAGCCCCAACGACATTATTTGTTCTACTTCCCCCTCGAGCTTCGCTTTAAATCGTTGTAATCATCTCAGACGTCACCTCACCATTTTAACGACCCAGCAGTATAAGCAGCACAGGCAGGTATAGAAATAAAATTAAAACAAAAAAAGCCTATGGATCGAGTTTCTTTTTTTTAAAGCCTATTTTTCGAACAATAGAGGGGCCATCACCGCCGCCAACACACACGGCCGTTAGTATTTTATAACAGTCATTATTATGATATATAATTGATATACATACATAAATATACCCCCCTCTCGCTCTCTCTCGGTCCGATCTTAAAGGGGCCGTCGCCTATATTCCGTCCTTGTTAGGGGTAGCTGTCATCAGCCATCTTGCAAATCCTCATTTAGAAAAAGAAGAAAAAAAAAATAGAAAAACACAGAGAGATTCGGTAGGGGGTTTTAATTCCCATAAACGCCCCCCACCACCACCATCATCTCCTCCTCCTCCTCTCCGATCACTGCTGCTGACCTAAACGGGAACGGAACCACCAACGGCCGGGGAGGAGGAGGAAAAAAAATCCCATGTCCAAACAAACGTAAAAAAATAAAACACGGCTTTTATTGTTATTATTATTATTATTATTATAATAAGTCCATTTGAGGTTCGGGTTGTTTAGAAATAAACCGTTTTTGGTTTTTAGTCGCAGCCGCTGCTGTGTTCCAGCAGCATATTTCTTCTTAAGTCCAAAGGCGAGGCTGATCTGCTCTGCTTCGATAGTACATACATCCAATCCAACACGCCTTTGAATAATTATTTGGTGTTTCTCTCTCTCTCTCTCTCTCTCTCTCTCTCTCTCTCTCTCTCTCTCTCTCTCTCTCTCTCTCTCTCTCTCTCTCTCTCTCTCTCTCTCTCTCTTTTCTTCAGGCTTCTGTGGGGAGAGGGGAGGAATGCAGGCAAGCTGGACTGTAGAGGCTCTCAGTCTCTCTCTCTCTCTCAGTCTCTCTCTCTCTCAGGCTCTCTCTCTCTCTCTCTCTCTCTCTCTCTCTCTCTGGAACATCAGCTCTGTGCTTCACACACCCCCCACCTTCCGGATCACGTGACCTGTCACACAACCGATGTGTGTCACTTTTTTCTCTCTCCCCCTCCTATCAAAGTATATGTGTAACTTCCTCCTGCTGCTGCTGCTGGCTGGGGGCAGGGCCATCTATATTCAATTTATGTTCGTATGTCTTTAATGTTTCGTTGAATTGAAAATGGAGGACCCTTATGTAAACAAGTCTTCAGTGCTTTTTCTGGGTTTTATCCTCTTACAAATCCTATACAAATTGACACTAATTTAATTGGCCCGCTGAGGGTCCCCAGACGCCACTTTGGGAACCACTGCCCTATAGGGGTCCTTGAGGGAGTTCCAGGGGGTCCCTAGTTAAATGATAGTTTGGAACCAAATGGACCCTTACCTGGTCTGTAACTCTGAGGGTGTACACATGTTCCAGGGGGTCCCTATAGCTAAATGATAGTTTGGAACCAAATGGACCCTTACCTGGTCTGTAACTCTGAGGGTGTACACATGTTCCAGGGGGTCCCTAGCTAAATTACAGATAGTTATGAACCAAATGGTTTGGTTCCATTTGTACACTCTCAGAGTTAAATTAACATTGCTTTTACAATATAATTTGGGGTCTCAGAGATAGAAATGCCATTAAATGGCCGGGGGTCCGTAGCCTGTTCCATATCAAACTGGGGGTCCTTGAAATGAAAATGGCCGTACACATCTTCTCTTATGGGGGTCCTTGGCATATCTTTTCAAATGGTATAGGTCCACAGGCTAATCAAATCAAATCAAATCAAATGTATTTATATAGCACATTTAAAAACAACTCTCATTGTACCAAAGTGCTTCACAAGGCAGAATATAGTGGAGTACAATACAATACAATACAATAAAATGCAATACAATACAGTATAGGCCTACAATTCAGTGCAGAAGATGTCAATAATAGAACTAACAACAGACACATAGGACAGAGTCATCTAAAAGGAAAGGTCAGGTGTAAGATCATGTCGGTGATGCAAAGGCTTGTGAATATAAAATATGTTTTAAAAGACTCAACAGAGGGTGTTATTTTGGGGGTCCTTGACATGAAAACGATTGGGAACCACTGCTATAGGATATATATGAGGACAGACATGTTTTACCAGCGTTATGACTGAGAACAATGCCATGACACCTGAGAAGCTGTTTGTATGTATACCTGTATATGCACTTTACTTGTTATGCAGTAAACACCAAGCAGACTAAAACTTCACTGTGGACAATTAAGAGCTCTTTCGCTGTGAAATGACTTACCACTTTACTTGAAAAATGCTGTGTCTGTTGAGAACTTTAATTAAGAAGCTGCTAAAAACATTTTGGTTTGCTTTAGTGATTATTTCTATTTTATGTTGTTTTTATCTATTTCTAATGCAGCCTATATTGCTGCTCTGTTTCTTATTTCATCGTTGGTTTATCTCTGATTGTGATGTTCTTGTTTTATTCCTATTATTTTATTGTACAGCACCTTGTAACAACTGTTTTGAAAGGCGCTTTATAAATAAAATGACCTTATACTTACCTTTCCTTTCCTGTAGAACAGTGGTTCCCAAAGTGGGGTCCGGCGGGGACCCCCAGGGGTCCTTGGGGGAGTTCCAGGGGGTCCCCAGCTAAATGATAGTTTATAGGAACCAAATGGACCCTTATGGGTCTGTAACTCAGAGTGTACAAATGGAACCAAAATGGACCCACTAGGGTCCATTTGCACACTCCCAGAGTTAAATTAATTTTGATTTTACAAAATACATGGGGGTCCCAGAGATAGAAATGCCATTAAATGGGGGACCGTAGACTATAATTCATGTCAAACTGAGAGCCGTAACAATCTTCTCCTATGGGGGTCCTTGGTATATGTTTTCAAATGGGGGTCCGCGGGCTAATGCGTGTCATTATGGGGGTCCTTGACATGAAAAAGTTCGGGAACAAGAGTGGCCGGGAAGAGCAGCCGGTTGGGAACAGTTGGATCCCTGTGGGCTCCCAGAGTGAGTTAGTGTCCTTGAGCAAGACTCTGAGCCCCTAATTGCCCCCCATGTGCAGCAGGAATTAAAATGAAAATCACTGCTGGAGCCGTAAAGATCCTCTGTTATCGGAGTCCCTGGCGTATCTTTTCAAATGGGGGTCCGCGGACTAATACATGTTGATTTGGGGGTCCTTGACATGATCACACTTGAGGACCACTGGTCTACGGCCGGAGAACCTACAATCAATGGCTCACAGACACAGTCAGAGAGAGAACGATGAGGCCGGGCACTGTGTCATGGCACCCAGAACCAAAAATCTGAATCCCCTTTTTCCCCTCACTGTATATGTTTCTTTTCCCTTTTTACCTCCTTTATGATGAATTCCTATTCTGTTCTTTGACTATATAGAAGTGTCTATTTGTACGTCTCTAAATGTTTTGATGAATTTAATAAGGTGTAAACAAGTGTAATGCTTAATTGGGTTGTCCACTCACAGATAACAGTCTTTGTATTGATTTTGTGCTTGAAATGTACTGTAATTCTGCAAACTGTTAATACATTTTCAATCAATCAATCAAAATTATAGCCAACCTTACCCAGGGCACATCAGTGAGCTGGATGCAATCCTACCTGGAGGGGAGAGAACAGATGGTGGAGGTGAACGGATCACTGTCCCCTCCCCTCCCAGTGAGCTGTGGCGTCCCACAAGGAAGCATACTAGGGCCTTTACTGTTCCTAATTTATGTTAACGACATGACTTCAGCTTGTGACTGCAACTTGTTCCTGTTCGCAGATGACTCAGCACTGCTGGTCTCGGACAGGAACAAACTGCAGGTTGAAAAGACCCTCAGCTCTGAACTCGGTAGAATCTGCACCTGGCTCGCTGATAACAAACTATCCTTACACCTGGGAAAAACTGAATCCATCCTCTTCGGATCAAATAGTAAACTCAGCAAGGCAGATGGCTTCTTGGTTAGAGTGGGTGACAATATTATCACACGAAAAGATCAAATTACCTACCTAGGTTCCATCCTGGAGGCCAATCTTTCCGGTGATAAAATGGCCACCAACGTAATCAAAAAAGTCAATCAAAGAACAAGATTCCTTTACAGGATCTCCTCACTGGTCAGCAAAAACACCTTGAAGACCTTAACAGGAGCCCTCGTACAAGGTTTCTTTGACTATGCATCCACCTCTTGGTACCACAGCACCTCAAAGGCCCTTAAAACAAGGCTCCAGACCTCCCAAAACAAACTGGTGGACATGTGAATCCCTTGACTCCTTCAAAACCGCTCTCAAAGGGCACCTACGGATGGCTGCAATTCGAAACTGGCCTCTGTAAAATCTGAATCCCCCCCACCCCCCCACCCCATTTTCCCTCACTGTATATTGTATCTTTTCCCTTTTTTGCTTCCCATATGATGAATTCCTGTTCTGTTCTTTAGCTACATAGAAATGTCTATTTGTATGTCTCTAAATGTTTGTATGTCTTTAAATGTTTTGATGAATTGAACAATGTGGACCCTGTTGTAAACAAGTGTAATGCTTAATTGGGTCGTCCACTCACAGTTGACAGTCTTTGTATTGAGTTTGTGCTTAAAATGTACTGTAAATTCTACAAACTGTTAATAAATATTTCAATCAATCAATCAAAAAAAGCCAGAAAAGAAGCGTCAGGGAATTCCACACTTTGTGTGACACAAATAAAGCTCTTTCTAGACTCTTGAAAGTTGTGAAAGGAGTTGTACATCTAGGTATATTTATTTTGTACACATGTATACATATTAAAAATAATACAATATTATAGACAATATAGTTCCACACAAATGTATACTTTTTATAATTTTTAACAGAGTGCAATTATTGTTGTCATTGATTTGAACTTTATTACTTGGCATAAAGTAGCTACCCTATTGCAATGTGGAGTGGTCGTAGAATGTGAGAGAAAATAATCATGCTGCTGGTGGTTACATTAAAACATCAAAATGCTCATGAAATCCTTGCTGGCTATTGCTACTATTTATTTTATTTAAAAAAAAAAACTATACGGTGAAAGGAGAAGGTGTGAAAGTTCCAATAAGTGGGAGGGTGGGGGTTGTTTTCGTCTTGTCTTGTTTTGTTTTGTTTCAGTTTTGTAACCATTCAAATCAACTCATTGACAACTCTGTTCATGTAGTAGCAAAACCGCCCTGTTTCCTGTTTGTTCTCTGTCTATGTAATTGTATGTACAAAAACAGCATAACATATGTACTGCATTTTTCCCTGTCCATACCCCAATTCTATGCTTAATAAAAAACTTTTAAATTGAAAACATCAAAATGAAACCAAAACACACAGTGTTACATAGCATACCAACAACCTTAACAAAACAAGAAAGAAAAAAAAAAGCAGCAGCCTATATATATATATATATATATATATATATATATATATATATACAGTATATCCCGCTATCCCTGGTACAGGACAGGTCGCGTCTCTGTAACTATAGGCTACTTATAGTTCTCAAATAAAGTGGGGTCCACTCAGGGTTCCAGAATAGCTTCTAAAATGGACTCTTACAAGTCTGAAACTGACACACAATGTAACCAACATTTGGTTCCATTTGTATCTAGGCTACTGTCAGAGTTATAAGGGGGTGTCGTTGTTGGAATTTTGAGAAGCACTGCACAGCTTGGTCTAGTCAGTGAAGTCGAATCTGTTCTGGTGTCACACGTCAGAAAGATATCGATTATAAAAACGAAAGAACGTCGAATTTCACGGACCCAAACACACGTCCGTAACCCTCCGTTTGTATACTGTCATCCACGCTATGTCCTCTTTCAGAAACACACTTTTATAAAGAAGGAAACGTTCTCCAAATAAACGAAATCTCCATCGAAACCGAATCATCATCAAAGATGGACGAGAGCCGTGTGCGTTGTTGTTTACCAAGCGACGTCATCAAAGTGCGTCATCATCAACGTCATCTTGTAAAGTTGTAACGGCTAAAAGCCGGTCGGACGTGAACGTAAAGCCTTTTATTTGTTTTTTTCCGTCAAACATATGGCTGAGTCTTGACTTGTTATGGACTGTTTAGTCTGGCTGAACTACCTTCATTCTGTTTGTGTAGTCGCACATTGATTTATCGATTTAAAATTGTATTAACTGTTTGCAGAATGGCTACAGGAAAGTAGCCAAAGTGGATGAAACCAGAAAAATCACCAAGCCTTGTTTACATAAGGGTCCTCCATTTTCAATTAATTCACAGCATATCATTAGCTTCACGATGGCAGCAGAGGCCAAGCAGAAGAGCTTCCAGTTTGTGGTGGTGGGAGGCGGCATCGCGGGCGTGACGTGTGTCGAGCGGCTGTTCCAGCGGTTCCCGTCGGCCGCCGTGGCTCTGGTCACGGCGGCGCCCCATGTCAAGACGGTGCAGAACTTCCGGCAGGTGTCCAAGACGCTGGAGGAGTTCGACGTGGCCGAGCGGCCCTCCGGCGTCCTGGAGGAGAAGTATCCCAACCTGACGGTCATCCAGTCCGCCGCCGCGTCCCTGCGTGCACGGACGCACGCGCTGCTGACCGCGGACGGCCTGGAGGTGAGCTACGAGCAGCTGTGCATCTGCAGCGGGGCCAGAGCCAAGCTCCTGGCCAAGGACAACCCCTTCGTGTTGGGGATACGAGACACGGACAGCGTCCGCGAGTTCCGGAAGCGCCTGTCCAAGGCGAAGAGGATCGTCGTCGTGGGCAACGGCGGGATCGCCCTGGAGTTGGTGTACGAGGTGCGGGGCTGCGAGGTGGTGTGGGCCGTGAGGGACAAAGCCATCGGGAACACCTTCTTTGACGCCGGCGCAGCGTACTTCCTGATCCCCTCGCTGGAGGCGGACGAACCCGAGGGGGACGCGACCTGCAAGAGGGTCCGTTACACCGTAGAGCAGGCCATCAGGCCTGCCCCTTCCTCGCACCCCGCAGAGCCTGGCAGCGCCCTGGGGCCAGACTGGCACCCCGCAGAGCCTGGCAGCGCCCTGGGGCCAGACTGGCACCCCGCAGAGCCTGGCAGCGCCCTGGGGCCAGACTGGCACCCCGCAGAGCCTGGCAGCGCCCTGGGGCCAGACTGGCACGAAGGCATCACGCTCAGAGGGGCGGAACGAGAAGAGAAGGGGTCTCACAGAGTCTCTGTGGAGTACGGCTGCGAAGTGGACAAAATCTACGGCCCCGGCGAGGAGGGGCCGGACACGCCCGTCGTACCCGAGGCGGGAGGAGGAGGATCCTGGCCGGTGTACGTCCGGCTGACCAACGGGAAGACGGTGGGCTGCGACCTCGTGGTCAGCGCCACCGGCGTGGCGCCCAACACGGAGCCCTTCCTCCGAGGCAACGGCTTCGCGCTGGCGCCCGACGGCGGCCTGCGGGTGGACGAGCGCATGGCCACGTCCGAGGCGGACGTGTACGCGGCGGGCGACGTGTGCAGCGCGTGCTGGGGGGAGGAGCCTCAGCCCGGTGGCACCGCCGGCCCGCTGTGGCAGCAGATGCGCCTGTGGAGCCAGGCCCGGCAGATGGGCTGGCACGCGGCCAGCTGCATGGCGGCGCGCGCCCTGCGGGAACCGCCCGTGGAGCTGGACTTCTGCTTCGAGCTCTTCGCGCACGTCACCAGGTTCTTCGGCCACAAGGTGGTGCTGCTGGGGAAGTTCAATGGCCAGGGCCTCGGGCCGCGCGACCAGGAGCTGCTGGTGCGCTGCACCCCGGGGCTGGAGTACGTGAAGGTGGTCCTCAGCGGCGGCAGGATGGTGGGCGCCGTGCTCATCGGCGAGACGGACCTGGAGGAGACCTTCGAGAACCTGATCCTCAACCGGATGGACCTGACGCCCTACAGAGACGAGCTGCTCAACCCCAACATCGACATCGAGGACTACTTTGACTGAGTTACTCTAACCCTGGTGTCAACGCCACGGAGGAAAGCCTGGTGGTCCGTGTGAGCCGAGGCTCCAAGTATACTCTTAAGGTTTCCCTTTTGCTTTAAAGGAGCAAGACTTTTAACGCAAATCGCTCTTCTGCCATCAGTGTAACTCTGGTTAAAGTAACTGCTCACGTCATTCATCATAGTCGCTTACGTAAGGCTGCTAGTGTGCATGTTGGCTCATTGGAAACACTCTGCTAACACCAGTGGGTCTCAAAGTGTCCTGGAGTGGGTGTCAAGTGTCCCGTACAGGTCTGTAACTCTGAGAGGGACCCAAATGGACCCGTACGGGTCCACCTGTACACTCTTAAGTTATGGGGGTCCTTGAAATGAAAAGGTTTGAGAACCATTGTACACTAAATTGAACGGAGCCTTAATTAGTATCATCGGTAACACCTTGTTCTATGCACATAGAGCCCATTAGGGATGTAGGAGAGCACTTGAAGTGGTTAAAAAGGTAATTAAAACAATAAATAAGTTAAAACTAAACATTCTTTACAGAAATAAAATATGCAGTAGAGTGGTGGTTCTCAAAGTGGGGTCCTGGGACCCCCAGGGGCCCCCAGCAAAATGAGTTCATATAGTATCAATCATTTTAACCACAGAAATAGCAGATCTACAAGCTTGTTATAACATTGTCATGCAGGCCACTGTTTAGTGTTTACTGGAGCGTGGACATGTTTTGTTGACTTATTTATATATATTATATACAATTCAAGTTATGTATATTAGTTTTAATTTATTTCAATACTATCACTCCTATTTTGATCATTGAAATACCGAAAGCTATTATGGACGTTTTTTGAGCAATGTTCATTAAAGAATTGTAACTGAGAAGCAACGCGTGTTATTCAGATTGGAACGTATTCTTCACCCTAACAGCCCAGTGTGGTTGGTGGTGAAACACACACACACACACACACACACACACACACACACACACACACACACACACACACACACACACCATCATCATCGGCGGTCACTCGTATCCGAGTATGACTGTCCTCCTTATTGGTCCTTGTGGGTCGTCAGGTGGCGATGGAGGCCGATTCTGGACCCGATTACTCTGGTGCAGTGTGGACAGGTGAATGTAGTGGTGGGTTTGGGTTGGACCGGTTTATTGGATGGTTTATTGGATGCTCTCTCCTTCCTGAGTCTGCGCTTGTCCTGTGCAGCATGGCGGAGGTCGTCATCATATCTTGCAGCACCCTCACGGACAAGGTTTCTCCAGGTCGTCCTGTCTGTTGCCTTGTCTTCCCAAGCTTTGAGGTCTATGTGGAAGTTCTTGAGGTTTGTTTTAATATTGTCCTTAAACCTCTTCTTTTGACCTCCCGGGGCCCTTTTCCCTTTAACCAGCTGGGAGTAAAGGACCTGTTTTGGGAGGCGAGAGTCGGGCATGCGGACAATATGGCCAGTCCATCTGAGCTGGTTTTGGGCAATGGTGGCAGTGATGGTGAGAGTGTTTGCCTCCTCCAGGACGCTGGTGTTGGTGCGCCGATCCTCCCAGCTAATCCTGAGGATTTTTCGGAGACACCTCTGATGGTAAGTCTCAAGTGCCTTTATGTGCCTGCTGTAAGTGGTCCAGGCTTCTGACCCATACAGAAGGGTGGGGAGCACCACAGCTTTATATACCAAGATTTTGGTCTTTGGTTGGAGGTCGCGGTTCTCAAAGACTCTCTTTCTTAGCCTTGAGAAAGAGCCACTGGCACAACTGAGGCGATGGTGTATTTCATCATCGATGACAGCATTTGAGGATAGGAGGCTGCCGAGGTATGGGAAGTGGTCCACATTTTCCAGTGTGATGTTGTCGATGGAGATGTTGGGGGGTAGGACTGGTGTACTGCTGTTTGGTGGTGGTTGGTGGAGTATTTGGGTCTTTTTTATGTTAATGGCCAGACCAAGCTGTTGGTATGCTTTCGCAAATGCGGATAAGATGGACTGTAGGTCCTCTTCTGAGAGGGCTACAAGGGCATTGTCGTCCGCATACTGCACACACACACACACACACACACACACACACACACACACACACACACACACACACACACACACACACACACACACACACACACACACACACACACACACACACACACACACACACACACAGGGTTCACTCTCAACTAAAAAGTGGAAACTCTGGTAATAGTTATTGACCTTTGAAAGGTGGGGTCAGTCTATGACATCAGTCATGTATGATGTAGGCCTATATCTATATAAAATATTAATATTTAAAACACAACGTATGTGAAACAAAGTTGCATGGAGGTACTTCCCTTGTTCTGTACTGGCAGCAGGCACAAGAAATGTGGCCCAGGTCGGTCCAGCGGTTTGGGACCTGATATTGAAATATTTATTAACAGTTTGCAGAATTACAGTACATTTCAAGCACAAACTCAATACAAAGACTGTTAACTGTGAGTGGACGACCCAATTAAGCATTACACTTGTTTACAACAGGGTCCACATTGTTCAATTCATCAAAACATTTAGAGACGTACAGTACAAATAGACTCTTCTATATAGTCAAAGAACATAACACAATTTAAATAAAATGCTTTAGCTATTGAAAAATAGCAGATCTACAAGCTCATAGCGCGCCACCGAGTGTCGCGCTACGAGCTTGTAGGTCTGCTATTTTTTTTTAATCGAAGAACGACTGACATAGAAACATAGCTTTTTCAGAAAACTGTCATCGATGTAGAAGACATTTTTAGAATCTGATCTCAGGTCAGAATGGGCTAATACACTCTTAACCTAGCTATGATTCCATTTGAGCCAGAACCATGTAGCTATGATTCCATTTGGCCCACAACCATGTAGCCATGGAGTAACGACCCAAGATGTGGAAACCTCATTCATGTTGCACCTAATCTGCTCTCTGAATCTAACTGGGACAAAGAGCATTGATGCCGAGACAGAGGAAACGGACTCTTATTTGGCAATGGCTGCAACATGGTGTTGCAGTAGTAGTAGGCAGTGCTGCTACCGCCATTTTACAGTCGTCAGGTTGTAAATCACTAGCCTGGCTAATAAGCCAGACTAATATCACACAACACTGTATCCGCCGGCAGGCAAATATTTTTTGTGCCAACGGCTGATTCGGTCTGGCTTATTAGCCAGGCTAGTAAATCACTCCTATCCAGACCTCTGTTAGTTATGTTTGGGACTAGTTTTAGACAGTACATTATTACAATAGAACTTATACTGTACAATACTTATATTTTCATATGGATGGATACATTTCATGTTAAAAGAAAATGTCCATTTAACCTATTTTAACCCATTCTGACCGGGCACCCATTTTGGTGTCAGCATCATGTTATGCTTTAGCTATTTAAAAATAGCAGATCTACAAGCTCATATCGCGCCACCGAGTGGCGCGATACGAGCTTGTAGGTCTGCTATTTTTGAAAAAAATCGAAGAACGACTGACATTTTTAGAATCTGATCTCAGGTCAGAATGGGTTCATCAGACCAGCGTGTGTCCAGCGGAAACCTCGTATGAATCTGATCTCAGGTCAGAATGGGTTAAAATGGGAAGGTTCCCGGTTCAATGCCCAGCTCCTCCTGGATGCGTGTCCTTGAGCAGGTTGGTGCATGCGTATGATGAATATATGTATCAAGAATAGAATAGACAAAAAATAATACGAGAAACTAGCTGGACTCTGTAAACTGAACTGCGTATTCACCCATATTTCTTTGCGTATTGGTTCTCTGTCTCCATATACAGTATGGAGTTCCCATGCCCAAATATGGAGTCGAGGCCAGCCTATGAGGTCATATTGATGACGTCATATGGCGACGTCAGGGTACTCAGTCCAGGGATTTGTGCTTTTATAGATCATTCTTTTGGAGAGCCGCTGACCCAACCGACCGGCCTGACCCAACCGACCGGCCTGACCCAACCGACCGGCCTGACCCAACCGACCGGCCTGACCCAACCGACCGGCCTGACCCAACCGACCGGCCTGACCCAACCGACCGGCCTGACCCAACCGACCGGCCTGACCCAACCGACCGGCCTGACCCAACCGACCGGCCTGACCCAACCGTCCGGCCTGACCCAACCGACCGGCCTGACCCAACCGACCGGCCTGACCCAACCGAACGGCCTGACCCAACCGACCGGCCTGACCCAACCGACCGGCCTCCCACCGGCCTCCGGCTGACCACCGGCCTCCCATCCGACCACCGGCCTCCCACCGGCCTCCGACTGGTTGCCGCGTCGTTCCCTCGGGTCCTTCGCGGTGATGCAGGGTGTGGCGAGTCTGAAGTCGGTCGGGGCCAAACAACCGCCTATCCTATCCTATCCGCCGAGGCCCGGGGCAACGCCACTCCCTTGGGCTCGTCGGCAACCAGTTTGAAGTCGGTCGGACGGACGGTTCTCGAGATTCACGCACGCACACACACACACACACACACACACACACACACACACACACACACACACACACACACACATTATCAAATCAATAAACATATGAATCTGAACTGAACTAAAGAACACGGTAGAAACTTGACATGCTTCCACATAACAGGACATTCAGTGCATGCGCACGCACGCACGCACGCACACACGCACACCGATGGTCTTATATAACCACATGGGACCTGTAATGCGGAATCACTGATACTCCACATGGGATTCAGACATCCTCATTGAATGACACATCAGTACATTATTACTGTAACACTATACTGTATGTGTGCTGCATGTACACTGTGTACTGAGAACAATCATGTACCCAAGACGAGGCTCATGTTCCCCCCCCCCCCCCCCCCCCCACACACACACACACACAGATAAACTGGCTATATGACATACAGTATACACAGCACATATAGAAATGAGATACACACAAATAACTTAGTGCTTGAATAGTTCAAACCAGTTGGTTGTCAATGGGGTCCGGGCAGAGACCCCCCCAGGCGTTCCCCAGATCAATGATTTATAGTCAGGAAGGAACTGACAGCACTGTAACTCAGCAAGCAGTCCCACCGATCTTATCACGATTCTTTGTCATGTTGGGGTTTTATGGGTATTTCTCGAGTTACTTTATCGGTACAACCACCAACAAGGTAACACAAACTAAAAGGAAACAGCAGTAACAGACCATTTAGACCAGCAGTAACAGACCATTTAGACCAGCAGTAACAGACCATTTAGACCAGGAGTAACAGACCATTTAGACCAGCAGTAACAGACCATTTAGACCAGCAGTAACAGACCATTTAGACCAGCAGTAACAGACCATTTAGACCAGCAGTAACAGACCATTTAGACCAGCAGTAACAGACCATTTAGACCAGCAGTAACAGACCATTTAGACCAGCAATAACAGACCATTTAGACCAGCAGTAACAGACCATTTAGACCAGCAGTAACAGACCATTTAGACCAGCAGTAACAGACCATTTAGACCAGCAGTAACAGACCATTTAGACCAGCAGTAACAGACCATTTAGACCAGCAGTAACAGACCATTTAGACCAGCAGTAACAGACCATTTAGACCAGCAGTAACAGACCATTTAGACCAGCAGTAACAGACCATTTAGACCAGCAGTAACAGACCATTTAGACCAGGAGTAACAGACCATTTAGACCAGGAGTAACAGACCATTTAGACCAGCAGTAACAGACCATTTAGACCAGCAGTAACAGACCATTTAGACCAGCAGTAACAGACCATTTAGACCAGGAGTAACAGACCATTTAGACCAGCAGTAACAGACCATTTAGACCAGCAGTAACAGACCATTTAGACCAGCAGTAACAGACCATTTAGACCAGGAGTAACAGACCATTTAGACCAGCAGTAACAGACCATTTAGACCAGCAGTAACAGACCATTTAGACCAGCAGTAACAGACCATTTAGACCAGCAGTAACAGACCAATTAGACCAGCAGTAACAGACCATTTAGACCAGGAGTAACAGACCATTTAGACCAGTGGTTTGAAACCCTTTTCATGTCAAGGCCCATTATTTATTCAGCATTTGATGACATTTAGCCTCTCAGACCCCAAAACTTTAGCCGATTTTGTCCACAACTCCATGCTGTATTGATGTTGGTGCCATTAGGAGAGATAACAGGCCAACGATCAAAATAACAAGTATTCAACATTCTTGTAAACTAAGAAATAGAGATGTTTAACAATAATTTTACTCTTGAGGGAGCAACATGAAACCAACTGGACCCGTAAGGGTCCATTTTGGTTTCATTTTACAATGTCTCTGAAAAGGCATATTGCGGAGACATCGCATCGTCTCCAGTCTCCACAATATGCCTCTGATAAATATCGCTGAGACTCTCGATGATATTTATCACCACATCACCCAACCCTATAACTAATGTATAATGTAGCGTTTGTATATAAATGAAGTGGAAACCGAGCTACACTTCCTAACCATCCTGTCCACTGTACCAAGACATCAGAGACACAAACTTCCCACAGATTACAACCACACACGGAGATTTTGAAAACATGACCAATGACAAAAAACTCCCATATCTGCTGGGCGAAGTACAACAATGTGCAAAAACAGCAGCAAGATTTGTGAGTTGCAGCTGTGATAGGAGAAGGATATCAAATGGAACACAACCACCCTAAAGACTAATCATTGTGTATATTCCTGCACTATACCTGCATCGAGTGATCTTGGTACATAGAAATTGATCTATTGAAGATTCTGACTTTCAAATGTACATCATTTTTGTTTTGATTGCATTACTGTATTGTTGTATTGTTCTTTCTGCTCTGGCAATGTAAACGTATGTTTTCTCTTGCCAATAAAGCCCTTTGAATTGAATTGAATTGTATACATTCTCGTTAAATTTATCACAGAGGATTTTACAGTGTGGCCCTTGGGGCCCTCTAATCAGATGCATAATCAACCTGAAGAAGACCTTGACATTGGTGGAGAAACACACTTAGGCCTACCAGAGGCGTATCTACAATAAGGCGTCCGTCCTTTTCTGGCCAAAATCCATACAATGAGAAAAAAAAGAGGACAAAAACAAGACCTGAGAACTATTAAAATGGACAGCTGATTGGCCGTTGCGGTAGAGTGCGACCCTCAATCACCCATTGGAATGTAAATGCATGCCTTCCAGCCTTTGTATCCTACTCGTCTGGCAGGTATATCTCTTTGAAAACCTTTAGTGCTTTGATTGTGCCCGGGGACGACGACAGTTAACACATCTTGTCTGCCCAAAACGTAATTCCTGGATACGCCACTGAGGCCTACTATACGCATAGAAAGTTATTAGAATGAATTAAAATTCCTGACCTTTCTTAGTTTGTGCAAGAGTAGGGAGCCCTCGATAATCATAATAATGTTACTTATAATACAATTTACAATTTAGGCATTTAGCAGTCGCTCTTGATCCAGAGCGACTTACATTTAAGCAAAAACAAAAGCATGGCATGCATCACATATATAAAAAGTAGTTATCATGAATCATGTATAAACTAAGAACGTAACAGCTAGTATCTATGTCAACTATACATACTATATTATATTATATATTATACAATATACATGTGTACTATAAAGTGCTATGACTACATACCTGTAATACAATACACCTTAATTCTATAGCACCTTTCATGACATGAAATGCAGCTCAAAGTGCTTACAGCACAAATAATTAACGATAAATCAAAAAGAAAAGCAAGAGCATTAAAACAACGTTATAGAATAATATCAAAAAGGCAGTGACTCTGCAGGCAAAACAGGTATTTAACAATCAACTCAAAGCAAGAGGAGAAATAGGTCAACAACAGGTCAAATAGGTTAAAGCTGTCACAGAGGCTGCCTGTCTAAGGTGTATGGGAGCCGTTATGCGAATGACAAAAGATTTATACAAACTAAAGCGAAACAATTAACAAACAACAGTCTACCGAAGAAGACTGCAACAGAGAGAGACTGACTGACACTCGGCCATGCCATTTTAGACTGAAAGAAATGGAATGCTTTAGACAGGTCATTCATGAAACCTAATCCTATAACCAAAATGTCACATTGTGTGTGTGTGTGTGTGTGTGTGTGTGTGTGTGTGTGTGTGTGTGCGCATCTTCCTACAGTACATGATTATGAATTGAATACCCAGGACCTGAATGGAAACAAGACCGCAAGGACTTTTTTCGATGATCCCAGTGTGTTTGACTGTACACTGTACCGATTACATTTCTGTTTGACTGTACCCTGTACTGATTACATTTCTGTCTGACTGTACTCTGTACTGATTACATTTCTGTCTGACTGTACCCTGTACTGATTACATTTCTGTTTGACTGTACCCTGTACTGATTACATTTCTGTTTGACTGTACCCTGTACTGATTACATTTCTGTCTGACTGTACCCTGTATTGATTACATTTCTGTTTGACTACCCTGTACTGATTACATTTCTGTTTGACTGTACCCTGTACTGATTACATTTCTGTCTGACTGTACCCTGTACTGATTACATTTCTGTCTGACTGTACCCTGTACTGATTACATTTCTGTTTGACTGTACCCTGTACCGATTACATTTCTGTTTGACTGTACCCTGTACCGATTACATTTCTGTCTGACTGTACCCTGTACCGATTACATTTCTGTTTGACTGTACCCTGTACTGATTACATTTCTGTTTGACTACCCTGTACTGATTACATTTCTGTTTGACTGTACCCTGTACCGATTACATTTCTGTTTGACTGTACCCTGTATTGATTACATTTCTGACAATAAAGTATTCAATCAATCAATCAATCAAAACATGCCGTTCAAAATAGGAGGCCAAAATGTGGTAAACGTCTATAGCATCTGTAGTAGCCTACAGCCCATTTGGTACATGGTCAACTCCTTGTAGATCTTCTAGTTTTGACCAAGGAACAGCAATGTCCGTGTTAACCTATGTGACTATGAGTACCAGTAGGGGCAAAAGTAGCACTGTTGTGCCAGAAACAGAGAGAGAGAGATATAGTGTTGCACTGTTGCCTGCTAATTACAGAGAAAGAGAGAGAGAGAGAGAGAGAGAGAGGCAGGGGGAGAGGGGAGTTGCACCACTCAGTTCACACGGGTGTGACATTTTTTGGGAAACAAGTACAATTCAGGGAGTCATATTTCTCGTGCTTCTAAAACACGCGTTTTCTGATTTCACTGTGCACGAGGATGCTACTGTAACTGTACACACACCAACGTCCTTGTGGTGGGAGGATGCTACAGTACAAGTACACACACCAACGTCCTTGTGGTGGGAGGATGCTACAGTACAAGTACACACACCAACGTCCTTGTGGTGGTGCGCCGGTACACGGGAGAGAGTCACCTGAACAGTAAAGTAGTCTTCAATAACAATAAGGGACAATACGGTGGCTGCACACACACTGGTAGTAACACCAACAGTCAAGTGCTTTCTTCAGGGTACAACAAGTTAACCGTCATATATAAACCCCAAGAAGGCAGTTAAGTTTAACTGCCAAAACGTTGTTTTGGTTGAACTCTGTGTCCTATAAATAAAGTATAGGGCCGGTAGCGTACAGTAGACTTTTGGCTAGCAGTGTGTGTTTTGTCCCTTGAAGACTACACTATTCACTTCTACGTCTATCTGATTACATCCATGTGGTTATAAGGCCATATATGCACAGTAGTAGGAAAGACACAGACATGGATTTTGTTTCTCCCCGAGCACTATGATGATGTCAATGATGTAACTCAGTATGAAGTGATCTCAGCATGTGGTGGAAAGTATAACTAGGCTACTCAAGTACATGTTCTCTCTCTCTCTCACACACTCACACACACAGTCACACACACACACACACACACACACACACACACACACACACACACACACACACACACACACACACACACACACACACACACACACACACACACACACACACACACACACACACACACACACACACACACACACACTTGAATTATTTTATTTGGATCTGCACAAGAGGCGTAATACAATAGATCAGAATAGAATAGAATACACTGATCAGAATTAGGTTATACATTATATGGTCCAACCAGATATAGCTGCTGCACATGCTTAACACACAGAGGGAAAAGAAGAACAAATATATATATATATATATATATATAGAACATTGTTGACATACTATTAGCCTACTTGACACTACTAGACAGGATGTTTGTTTTGGGTTTTTTAAGCCACCTAGGGATAAATGAAACAACGCCTTCTCCAGACAGACAGACTGCCCATAGTAGCTGAGACAGAACAGTATTTAGCCAGCTTTTTTGCACGCACGCACGCACGCACGCACGCACGCACGCACGCACGCACGCACGCACGCACGCACGCACGCACGCACGCACACACACACACACACACACACACACACACACACACACACACACACACACACACACACACACACACACACACACACACACACACACACACACACACACACACACACACAATATTCCGGACTTCTACTTAAGTATTTTACTATTTTTACATCGCAGTATTGATAATTTTAGATTGTGTGCGAGTACATTTTCCATCTCCGGATATCAGGTTTAATTGTTCCAGAGGCCTGTTATCTTTTTCTTTTTTTTAAGTGAACATTTTAACTAAATAGATTCTTTAAAAAAAATAGACTTTTTTTTGATGAACATTTGACGAAGAAGTCTATTTTTATGCCAATACTTTTTAATTTTTTGCTTTTGCCTTTTACTTATAACAGAGTATTTCTTATATAAATACTGTGGTATTGCTATACTTTTAAAAGAGTATAATGTCCTCCTCCGTTGGATCAGTTGTTCTGGCTTCAGAATTCTTCTGAATGTGCTAGTAAAACAGAACTGGTCTGACTAGTCAGCAAATGCAACTCATACTGAAATAAACATGCACAACAGTGACCCCTTGTGGACAACCACGAGCTGAACATAACACTTAAAGCACAAGGCCCATAAAACTAGAACGTTGACTCAACATTTTAGGCCAGTCAGAAGAACAAAAACGAAGGAACTAAAAACAAAAACTATTTCATGACAAAGTGCACAACTGCCACTGTCATGTAACAATTCAATGTTAATCAGTTAATGTGTATGCCTACCTATATAGTCGTGGACTCGTGGAATGCCACGCGTGGACCTTTTGCGACACACAGTACGAATTTGGGCTGAATTTCTGGGCTACCACTTTCTTTTCTGAAAACAGCAGATCTACAGTATAGGGCTACAAGCCCACAGTTCCCAGGTGTGAGCTTGTAGATCGTCTGTTTCCCCTGTGTGGCAACAATGACGCATAAAATATGACACTTACGTGCTCCTGTTATATACAATCTACAATTAACAAGATTCCTTTACAGGATCTCCTCACTGGTCAGCAAAAACACCTTGAAGACCATAACAGGAGCCCTTGTACAAGGTTTCTTTGACTATGCATCCACCTCTTGGTACCACAGCACCTCAAAGGCCCTTAAAACAAGGCTCCAGACCTCCCAAAACAAACTGGTCAGGCTCCTACTTGGCCTCACCCCCCGAACCCACCTCACTCCTGCCCACTTTGACAGGCTGGGATGGCTTAGGGTCGACGACAGAGTACAGCATCTTGCAATGGGTCTGGTCCACAAGATTCGATACACCACCAAGATACCCATGTACCTGTCTAAATACTTCCTTAATGTAAACGAAGTCCACACCCACAACACCAGAGGGAGTGCAACAAACCATGTACAACCCAGATTCGGCACAAACAAGGGACTAAATTATTTTCGCTCCTATGCCACCAAAATGTGGAACGCCCTACCAACAGTCATTAAGACATGTGAATCCCTTGACTCCTTCAAAACCGCTCTCAAAGGGCACCTACGGATGGCTGCAATTCGAAACTGGCCTCTGTAAAATCTGAATCCCCATCTCCCCTCACTGTATATGTATCTTTTCCCTTTTTGCTTCCTATATGATGAATTCCTGTTCTGTTCTTTAGCTACATAGAAATGTCTATTTGTATGTCTCTAAATGTTTTGATGAATTGAACAATGTGGACCCTGTTGTAAACAAGTGTAATGCTTAATTGGGTCGTCCACTCACAGTTAACAGTCTTTGTATTTAGTTTGTGCTTGAAATGTACTGTAAATTCTGCAAACTGTTAATAAATATTTCAATCAATCAATCAAAAATCAGGTTTTATATGGTCAAGCCAGGGAAAATAAAATCTAAATGCTAATGTTAACATGAAGAAACTTTTTTTTTTGTACGGCAGGGTAGTCACACAACCGGCCGGTTGACTTAATAGTGTGAGATTTATAGATTTTGGGGCATAAATAATATATTAGAAGCTTTTTTTAATCAAGAATTGATTGAAATTAATATATTATCTGTAGGCTATGTATATATGTCACCATGGTCCACATACTGTACACTTTACAGTTTTTTCTTTTCTTCAAAAGGGCACATTGCTGTCCAGAGGGCAAGGTTCTAGCACCCCCTAGTGTCTATCTGTGCACGCCACTGCTCAAAGTGCTTTACAATGGTCCAATCATTCATACATTGGGAGGTGAAGCGGCGAACAGTCGACGACAGCGTCCTCACGTCCCACAATCACACACCAATGGTGGCGAGCTGGTGATTAATTTTGAACCAAATTAATTGGTTCAGATCCCTAAAAGTTGGTTCGGAACTGAAAAAAAAGAAAAAAACTTGGACTGAAGTGGGAACCAAAGTGTCACTATTCAGGTTGGAAGATGCAGATGTGATTATAATTATAAACCATCGTAAAAAAAGAAAGAACGGAATCGGTTCTAGAACCTTTTCTTTTTGTTTTGGTGGAAATGTGTTTGGGGACGAACGATTTGGTGGAGCCTTTGTGCTATAGATAAGATAAGATAAGATCTTTATTGTCACTGTATGAGACATACAACGAAATTCTGTTTAGTGCAGCACAACATATAACAGTATCAAGAGAGGACGCAAAGACAACGAAAAAAACACTGAGGGGGCTCTTAATCCATACATGGGCTACTGGTCGGCCCCGGGGGCCACATGCGGCTTCACTCAATGTGGCCCTCAGGTTAATATCAGAATACTGATATATTATTGATTATTGATTTCAGCTAATTACTAGTATTAAAGTGTTATTGTATTTATTATGTCCAATGCATTTGTATTTAGATCATAAAGTTAACATAACTATAACTATGAAATTTAAATAAAATAAAAAGGCTACTTTACAGATTCCAATTAAAAAATAGCAAAGAATTATTCAGGATTGCAATTCAAATATAGCAAAAATAGCCGATCTACAAGCTCAAAACGTGTCGCACTGCGACGCGTTTGGAGCTTGTAGATCGGCTATATTTGCTATGGCAGTAATATGCAATGTGGCCCTATGGAGTGAGAGTGGAACTATAGTGGCCCTCTGGAGTGAGAGTGGAACTATAGTGGCCCTCTGGAGTGAGAGTGGAACTATAGTGGCCCTCTGGAGTGAGTGTGGAACTATAGTGGCCCTCTGGAGTGAGAGTGGAACTATAGTGGCCCTCTGGAGTGAGTGTGGAACTATAGTGGCCCTCTGGAGTGAGAGTGGAACTATAGTGGCCCTCTGGAGTGAGAGTGGAACTATAGTGGCCCTCTGGAGTGAGAGTGGAACTATAGTGGCCCTCTGGAGTGAGAGTGGAACTATAGTGGCCCTCTGGAGTGAGAGTGGAACTATAGTGGCCCTCTGGAGTGAGAGTGGAACTATAGTGGCCCTCTGGAGTGAGTGTGGAACTATAGTGGCCCTCTGGAGTGAGTGTGGAACTATAGTGGCCCTCTGGAGTGAGTGTGGGAATATAGTGGCCCTCTGGAGTGAGTGTGGGAATATAGTGGCCCTCTGGAGTGAGTGTGGGAATATAGTGGCCCTCTGGAGTGAGTGTGGGAATATAGTGGCCCTCTGGAGTGAGTGTGGGAATATATAGTGGCCCTCTGGAGTGAGTGTGGGAATATAGTGGCCCTCTGGAGTGAGTGTGGGAATATAGTGGCCCTCTGGAGTGAGTGTGGAACTATAGTGGCCCTCTGGAGTGAGTGTGGGAATATAGTGGCCCTCTGGAGTGAGTGTGGGAATATAGTGGCCCTCTGGAGTGAGTGTGGGAATATAGTGGCCCTCTGGAGTGAGTGTGGGAATATAGTGGCCCTCTGGAGTGAGTGTGGAACTATAGTGGCCCTCTGGAGTGAGAGTGGAACTATAGTGGCCCTCTCGATCGTAAAAGTTTCCCACCCCTGTCTTAAATTCTCACTTCCACCACCAAGGCAGACAGAAAACGGGTTGTTCGTGAAAAGAACCTTCACCTCCTGTTTTATCAAGTAATGCAATATCAAACATGGTCTAAATCCATATGGCTTGCTTAGTCAATACAGATACATGTGTTTGTCGAAGCCTCTCCCACATAATTAATCTTCTAGGTTGGCTGGGTTGTATATTTGTTTTAAAGGTGGCAGGTGCAGTATATAAACCCTAGGTCTTGCCTATGTTCTGTAATGTTCTCAAAGCGCTGTTCAATCATTGTGCATCTAATGTCAACAGTTGTACAGCACTGTACAATGAGGGGACGTCTGTGAACACACTTGTGATTAAACAAACTCTCAGTTGGACTCTCGTAATATGATTTATGGTGGTCCGATTGATGGTGTGAACTATCCAGCTATCCACTCGGCAGTATAACTAAGTACATTTAGTGTTTTATGTAAAGCACTATATACATTTGAGCTATTATTATTATTTACTCAAGTACTGTTTTTTTCCACAAGAGGGTCACATATAGATAGCCGATCTACAAGGACCATTTTAGTCGACTGAATCACCTGTAGATTTAGTAGACTAAAATTCCATGACATTTAGTCGACTAAAACTGACTATAAACACCAAAACATTCCGGGTGACTAAAATGACTATTCAACTATTCAAGAGACTATCTGACTAAAACTAAAATAGAAATTGTGCTGCCTATGAAGTGTGATGTTTTGTATTTAGGAAACTTGATGGGGGGTAAGATTCGAGGAGAGGATAGATATTTGGTAAACATTTTACTGGCGGCAGCAAAGAAAGCTGTCACAAGAAAATGGGGACAGATGGAACCTCCAACACATGCAGTGACAATGCGAGGACTTAATTCAGGAGATACATTTTATGGAGAAACTGACACACCGTCTGAGGCTACAAGAAGAAAAAATGGAGGACAAATGGTATAAATGGACAATATTTAAGGTTATAGGGGAATGAGAGACAATTGTAAATGCCTAGAAAAATGTATGTAACAAATTTGAAACGCAATGTCGATGCCTGTTTTATTTATTTTTTCATTTTCTGTTTTTTATTTTTTGTACGTTTGTGGTGTTATATGTAGCCTATTGTAAGTTCGTTTTTTCTGTCTTGTCTTAAAAACCAATAAAATTTTAAGTTATAAAAATAATTAAAATTGTGCTGCCAAAAACACCACCACTGACATTCTGGCATTGAATTTCCATGGTTTTGATTTGTAGGCTACTGTTGAAATACAAGGCGGAATTGTAGACACTGTGGACATAGGCCTACAATAGAATAAAAGATCTGGTTAATACACCGAGGGCAAGAGTCACACCAACTCAGAGACAGAGATAGTTTGTGTGTGAATGAATGGGATAGTGACACTGGTTATCAATTAGTTTTGCATTGTTGCGATGCTACCACAGTCCAGTAGATGGCGGAAATGCAACACATGTGTCACTAATACTATCATGCATGTGGTTGCTGCTAGCTAACCTTTTCCACTGTTTAGACAAAGTTACTGTGTACAACACACCAGGGCTGGACTGGGACAAAAATTCGGCCCGGTCATTTTTGTGTGAATCTGGCCCAGACCGGCCCACCACAACCAGCGCGCAGATAGCAGAAACTCTACCACCCGCTCCGTCGAGGCACACACAAACATACAAGCCCTAATACCACTAGCCTGGTTTGCCAACGGCTGATTCGGTCTGGTTTATTAACCAGGCTATAATACCACCACTTTTACAGAACAACATAAATGCTACAAACCAACAGACAACTACACAACCCTTTGTAGAGGGTTTATTTGTCACTCACTGATACAGCTACAGCGACATTATCATGATGGCACTGGCAGAATGGCAGCACGCCCAGACCTTCCCTGGTGGCCTGCCGCCTATTGGCCTGCCTGCCTGTCCAAAAAAACAAAACAAAAAAACAAACTTTAAAAAGAAAAAATCATGGCGGCCCCCCCTACGGCCGCGGCCCACGGGGAATATGCCCGGTACTGTACCGGTCCAGCGCTGCGTCACACTGATAAAGCATTACACTTGTTTACAACAGGGTCCACCTTTTTCAATTCATCAGAACATTAGAGACGTACACTTCTATGTAAAAAAATAAAATGCCCGGGGCTAAATATTTTATAAAGGGTCCAAAGAGGTCAAATCATTCATGATTGATATAGGCTACAGTAGGCTACCAGGGACCCTTCCATAAGAGAAGATTTTTACGGCTCTAGCAGTGATTCTCAACCTGTTTAATTTCAACGACGCCCAGTTTGACATGCATTAGTCCACGGACCCCATTTAATGGATAGGGGTACTTAGACATATCTTTGGTCACTCATAGCCATGTTTGTTTCTTACGTTGTTTTTTCCTGACCACAAATGATACGAATATAATATAAATAATAATGATAATAAACTTTATTTGTATATTTCAAGCATCTTTTCATGACATGAAATGCAGCTTTACAAAGTGCTTTACAAAGCAAGAGAAATAAAGAAAAGTAAAGACATAAAACATTAAATAATAGCAGTTATGCATGGAAAAATGTCTACAGAGGCCGTCGGCCCGTAGAAACAGAAAGCTGCTTCACCTTGTTTTTTAATTGACACTTTTTTAGGCACATGGATCAGGTCAGCAGTGGAGGACCACTATTACCCGGTGTAACAACAACAGTGTTATTTAGACAGATGCCAGGTTCATGGTTCACCTGGTGTCCTAGTTCATTGAGGCCCTACCTACACCATCTCTCTGCATTCTAAGTGATTATTTACCTTGCTTATTTAAATTAGCTCTGGATAAGATTGTCTGCTAAATGACTAATTGATAAATTACAATTGTAAATTGACATAGTTTAACATGTGGTAATTGTCATATTGTGAGATTCCTACCTGTATATGCTTCAGTATCTATAATGTATCATAAACGTGTGGCGTACTTGAAAGGGAGAGAAAAAACAGTATTACTGTTACTGACAGTGTCTCACCTGTATGTTTCAGGTGAAATTGACCAATGCATTTGCCAAAAGCTCCACCTAAAGTGCTTTTTTCCCCTGTGTGACTCCTCATGTGTGATGAGTATTTATTTTACAAACACATTTGCTGCAAACTTCACAAGTAAAGGGCCTTTCCCCTGTATGAGTCCTCATGTGGTAACTTAGATGACTCTTTAACCTAAAGCCTTTGTTACAAACTTTACAGTAAAGGGCTTTTCCCCTGTATGAGTCCTCATGTGGACTCTTTATCTAAAGCCTTTGCTACAACCTTTACAGTAAAGGGCTTTTCCCCTGTATGAGTCCTCATGTGCACTTTAAGATTCTGCACATAACCAAAGCCTTTCCCACAAACGTCACATTTAAAGGGCTTTTCCCCTGTATGACTTCTCATGTGAATTTTTAGATAACATTTTTGATTAAAGCCTTTGCTACAAACTTTACAAGTAAATGTTTTTTCCATTTCCTCCATATGAATAAGCATGTGGCAAGTTAGACCATTCTTAGTACCAAAGCCTTTGCTACAAACCTTACACTTAAAGGGCTTTTCCCCTGTATGAGTCCTCATGTGATCCATTAGAGAAGCTTTAAAACCAAAGACTTTGAAACAAACATTACAAGTAAAGGGCTTTTCCCCTGTATGACTTCTCATGTGAATTTTTAGATAACATTTTTGATTAAAGCCTTTGCTACAAACTTTACAAGTAAACGGCTTTTCCCCCGTATGAGTCCTCATGTGGCGAGTTAGAGTACAATTTTGTATAAAGCCTTTGCTACAAACTTTACAACTAAATGGTTTTTCCCCTGTATGAGTCATCATGTGGCAAGTTAGAGCACGCTTTACACTAAAGCCTTTGCTACAAACTTTACAAGTAAATGGTTTTTCCCCTGTATGAGTCATCATGTGGCAAGTTAGAGAACCCTTTACACTAAAGCCTTTGCTACAAACTTTACAACTAAATGGTTTTTCCCCTGTATGAGTCATCATGTGGCAAGTTAGAGCACCCTTTACACTAAAGCCTTTGCTACAAACTTTACAAGTAAATGGTTTTTCCCCTGTATGAGTCCTCATGTGGCAAGTTAGAGCACCCTTTACACTAAAGCCTTTGCTACAAACTTTACAACTAAATGGTTTTTCCCCTGTATGAATCCTCATGTGGTAAGTTAGAGCACCCTTTACACTAAAGCCTTTGCTACAAACTTCACAAGTAAATGGTTTTTCCCCTGTATGAGTCCTCATGTGCTGGGTAAGATGTGCCTTCGCATTACACACTTTGCCACACTCTGTACAACTAAACCTTTTCTTCCCTGTGTGACTCCTAATGGAATCAGTTTGTTTTGTTGTTTTCAGGTCCTGGGACAGCTTGTTGCTCAACGACCAGGCTTGACCTTTCACATTTTGTGTCTTGTGTGATGTCGGTGTGTTTAAATCTGATGGACCTTCCCTGGTCTCCTCTAACTCATCACTGTCTTCAGTGTCAGATTTATTGTCTGATTCAGAAGAGTTTAAAGACAGGAGCTGGTTATCACTAGTTGGCTCCCACTCATCACTGTCAGATGCATTGTCTGATTCAGAAGAGTGTAAAGAGAGGAGCTGGTTATCACCAGTTGGTTGTGATGTTCCACAGTCCTCTACATCAGCTTGTGTATTCATGTGTTGAGTTGAAGTGCTGGCTAGAGGCTCTGTCTCTCTGCCTTCATCATCATCATCATCATCACTTTGCACTTGCAGTGCAAAGTGATCCTCCACTGATCTTTGAAGTAGCTTCCGTTTAATCAGAAAACTGGACCTCCTCTCCTGATGTTCAGGGGAAAGCTCTTCTTTAGGCAAAAGATAAAATGAAAGAAATCCATTAAATGTTGAACTTAACATTTCCCATGCAGTGTTTCCTCTGTTGTACTACAAGGAAGTAAACACTTAAGACAAACATTTCCTCCAACTACCATGGGAAATGTTAGCCATGGTGATGCTCGTTCTTAACGAGCATGATGGCAGACCTTCCCACTGTTTTGAGCTCCTTGCTACATTTACAAAGCTAACGTGTACATGAGCGTTTAGATTTAAAAACTAAAGTGCTTGCCACGGATGTTACAATTAGCTAGCCTGGCTAATAAGCCAGACTAATATCACACAACATTGTCGCGGGATATTAGTCTGGATTGGCTCTATGTGGATTTTATTTCCCGGGGGGGCGGGTTCAAACTATTTATCTTTGACGCAATTGGTTAGACCTACAGTCAGTCAGAGGCACGCAGCCTGCTACGTAACACTCAAGCGACAAGTAGTATTTTTATTTTTCCCCAAAATACATCTGCTCCAGTCGGATATATGTTTACCAACTCTGCACGGTGATGTATTAAAGAGGTATGTGTTGTAAACTGAATGGTTAAATCCCTGCTTAGTTATTAATTACCATGTTTAGAATGAATCATGATGGCTTATCTTGTAGGCTAATGTAGCGCAGCTATAATGATGGCACATTTGTAGCCGTCACTATTTATTTTCATATATTATGACTGTCAGCAAACCTGATTTTCGTGGTCATAATGTGTTAATGTGTGTTTTTCTGTTGTTGTGAACACTCCATTCTGCTTTCTGAAAATAGTGTGATGTGTGGCAGAGGATGAAGTCAGTGAGTGAGGAGCAGAGACGCACTGATTGACTTCAGGTGGAGGACGCCAGTATAAAAGTGACACTTGGGCGTTTGTACAGATCGGAGCACACGTCTTGCGGCACGGCACTCTGGGGACGGGAGGGGCCGTTGGCTGGTTTTAGTCCAGCCGACAGCGAGGGGGAGTTAGCTGTGAATGAAGCAGGAGGGGGAGTTAGCTGTGAATGACAGACAGCGAGGGGGAGTTAGCTGTGAATGAAGCAGGAGGGGAGACTACACTTGCAGTCTCCTGTAGATAGACAGGGCTGGGAAAGTAGCAGGGTGATCGGCCGCCTCGCTCCGCGACCTATGTACTATGGCGTGCTATGACTATATACAATACAATTATAGTGCTGTCTACATAACATGCTATAAGTCTGTATCAAATGCTATCTAAGACAACAGAAATGCTATCTAAGGGGTTAGGGTAAGTGCTATGGGCCATGATGGAGTCTGAAAAGGTGGGTTTTCAGGCTACGGCGGAAGAATATATAATATATATATACATATGACATGTGAGGACGTCCTAGCGACGTCCCAGCGACGCAAGAATATTCAGAATTTTCCTATTTTTTTTTTTGGCATTTTGCTTTTCGCTTGCCGTATGCTAACGCTCAGTGCAACTATTAGCTTGTTATTGACTCCCATGTTAGCGTGGCGGAAAGAATGACTCATATCTCCTAATCCAGGGCGCTCTCCGTGGTGATGAATAGAGCGATATGCTGGCGCTTCATTTCTGCTCCTCATCCGTCTCTCCCGCAAAATATGAACGCTTTTTGGAGCGTAAAACAATATATTAAGATGATCGGGGATGTGAGGTATCTTTGTAAAGTCAACTTTTTTAGGCAAGTGTTTCCTGTTTCATGGCTTTCAAAGTAAAAGCGATCAGACAACTCTGGCACTCTATAGCCTTTATTTTGAAGGCACTCCCGGTACTAAATGTGTTAAAGGACCATAACTAAACAGTCTATATTAGCTAACAATAGATGTATATACTGTATATAGATACCTTTATTATCCCGCTTTGGGAAATCAGTAAATACAATAGATTAAGCTTTAAAGGCTATTCTGAATCACGTGGATGTGCTAGAGAGCTAGGAATCTGGTCAATATATGAAAATGGCCTTAAGTAATAAAGCAGGCTATACATGATATAAACATCCACGGTACATCATTATCAGACCTAAATGTTTCCCTCAACTTCCAAATTTAATGTAGAAATATTTATAGCCCTTAAATGTCAAGCTTGCACTTTGCCAATTTAACATTGAGTTGCCCACAACTCTTCCTGTTGGTATAGAAAACTTGGTAATGATAGAGAGAACATACCAGAACATGTCATATTTCATCACAATCTTCCAATGGAAAAAATAACATTCTGCTTTGTCTTACTATTTCAGGATGTACTGTACATCAAGAAGAAGTCATTGTGCTGCTTTTGCTATTTGTTTTCAACTTTTACATACAGTTGTGATCAAAAGTTTACATACGTTTGTAAAGGACATATTGTCATGATAGTCCTCCAATAGTAGATTGGAGCAAATACTTCTTTGTCATACAAAAATAATCTTGAATTTATTTGTATTTTTATGAATGTTTAAGGGTTTTCTGAAAATGTGACCAAATCTGCTGGTTCATAAATATACATACAGAAATTATATTATGTCCCATGGTCATGTAGAAAGTTGTGTCAATCAAATTAGCTTTGTGGCATGGCCTCTTAACTTAAACTGAGTGATTATGATTGACTACTTCTGGTGTGTTCACTTCTCTGAGCCTTATTTAGGGCTCGTTTGGTCACAACCCACAAACAATAAAATGGGAAAGTCAAAGGAGCTCAGCATGGATCTGAAAAAGCGAATAATAGACTTAAACAAGTCAGGAAAGTCACTTGCCATTTCAAGTCAGCTACAGGTCCCAATATCAACTGTGCAAACAATTGTTTAAAGGTATATTCAGTGATTTCACTCAAAAAACCTTAGGTTTCGTTTTTGGCTGTGGGACCCAGCCTTTCGTCCAATCAGGACAGAGAGTCAAAAACGAAACCTAAGGTTTTTTGACCCCCAGGGGTTAACTGGGGACAGGGAGGAACTCCTTATATGGTCAGCACACTCTATAGTAGAGAGGATTAATCACAACAAAACAAAAAAATAAGTGATATTTGAATTAAGTGAAATCACTGAATATACCTTTAAGTATAAACTGCATGGCACAGTTGTGATCAGGTAGAAAGCGCAAGCTGTCACCTGCTGCTGAGAGAAGATTGGTCAGGATGGTCAAGGGTCAACCGAGAACCACCAAAAAGGAAGTCTGCAATGAGTTAGATGCTGCTGGAACACAGGTGTCAGTGTCCACAGGCGTGTTTTACATCGTCATGGGCTGAGAGGCTGCCGTGCAAGAAGGAAGCCCTTGCTCCAGAAGTGACACCTTAACACTTACAGCACGTAGGACGCCTGAGAACGTCATAGGATACCGAACGTAGAGTTCTAAGGACGTCTGAGGACGTCCTAGCGACATCCCAGCGATGCGGGGCGAGATATTAATATTCAGAATTTTTCCTATTTATTTTTTTGGCATTTCGCTTTTCGCTTGCCGTATGCTAACGCTCAGTGCAACTATTAGCTTATTATTGACTCCCACGTTAGCGAGACGGAAAGAATGACTCGTAGCTCCTAATCCAGGGCGCTCTCCGTGGTGATGAATAGAGCGATATGCTGGCGCTTATTTTCTGCTCCTCATCCGTCTCTCCCGCAAAATATGAACGCTTTTTGGAGCGTAAAACAATATATTAAGATGATCGGGGATGTTGAGGTCACTTTGTAAAGTCAACTTTTTTAGGAAAGTGTTTCCGGTTCATGGCTTTCAAAGTAAAAGCGATCAGACACCTCCGGTATTCTATAGCCTATATTTTGAAGGCAGTCGGCGTACTCAATGTGTTAAGGTTCGACTGAAGTTTGCTGCTGATCACATAGACAAAGACATGGCCTTCTGGAGCAAAGTTCTGTGGTCAGATGAAACAAAAATTGAGCTGTTTGGCCACAATGACCAGCAATATGTTTGGAGGCGAGAGGGTGAGACCTTTCACCCCAGGGAACACCACACCTACTGTTATGCTCTGGCCCTGTTCCGCTGCCAATGGAACTGGTGCTTTACAAAGAGTAAATGGAATAATGAAGAAGGAGGATTACCTAAAAATTCTTCAGGACAACCTCAAATCACCAGCTAGAAGTTTGGGTCTTGGGCGCAGATGTGTGTTCCAATAAGACAATGACCCCAAACGCACGTCAAAAGTGGTAAAGGAATGGCTAAATCAGGCTCGAATTAAGGTTTTAGAATGGCCTGCCCAAAGTCCTGACATAAACCCCATCGAGAACATGTGGAGTTGTGGACAGTGCTGAAAAAACAATTCTATGCCAGAAAGCCAACAAATTTAGATGAACTGCACCAATTCTGTCAAGAGGAGTGGTCAAAGATTCAGCCAGAAGCTTGCCAGAAGCTTGTGGAACAATGTGGATGGGTACCAAAAACGTCAAATTGGGGTGAAAATGGCCAAATGGACATGCAACCAAATATTAGCATTGCTGTATGTATTCTTTTGAACCAGCAGATTTGGTCACATTTTCAGAAAACCCTTAAACATTCATAAAAATACAAATAAATTCAAGATTATTTTTGTATGGCAAAGAAGTATTTGCTCCAATCAACCTATCACAGAAAAATAAGAGTTGAATAAATTATTGGAAAGTCAGGACTATCATGACAGTATGTCCTTTACAAACGTATGTAAACTTTTGATCACAACTGTATATTCTGTAGTAATGTTCATCTTTTCAATTAAAACCAGCAGTACTGTACAAAAAACAAAACGTATCGCCCTCCCGTTATTGCCTTCTTCCCATTTGCGACGCGTGGCGCTAGGATGAGGCCCGGGAAATTCTAGTAATGGTCATGCCTGGAGTGACAAGCTACTAACTAACTGACGGGAAATGTACGTTTTCATTAGTAAATGCAACCTGCAGTCACAATAATATCGATT
This sequence comes from Protomyctophum parallelum, assembly GCF_964188405.1. NCBI lineage: Eukaryota > Metazoa > Chordata > Actinopteri > Myctophiformes > Myctophidae > Protomyctophum > Protomyctophum parallelum. The sequence goes on from NC_139719.1 coordinate 40,482,369, forward strand.
AGCATCTTTGTGACAGGCCTAAACATTCTCCCCTTCCTCTCCACACACACAGGAACCGTTTGGACGTGGGTTTTGACATTTTGACAAAACTAGGGCACAAGCTGTGCCCTTTTGTTCTGCCTTGTTGTTCTTGTACTGTTTTTAACCTGTACGGCGACCTTGAGGGCCCTGAAAGGCGCCTTATAAATAAAATTTATTATTATTATTATTATATAATCATTTTAGAAATAATCAAATGTTCCCCTTATCGGTCGATCGTGAGAAGAAACAATCTGTGATTGGGATCGGTCCCAAATAAACCTGATCAGAGCACCCCTACTGAAGTGGCAAAAAAAACGTTCTGGCCTTAAAATGCATTAAACTCACATTGCCACTCACTCACTCCACAACATTTTGTTTTGTTTCTGAACCCACCCCCATCTGACCTAGAATAATGTATGGGCTGCTATAGTATGACTTTTAGACTTGAATTAATTAGTGATGCTTATTTTTAAGGGTTGCTATATACAGGTTTTAGGTTTAATGTTTGTTTTGAGTTAAATGTTTGTTTTAAAAACGCCATTGAAAATGAAAGGAAATTTGTCAATCATATTGTCCCTCATTACGTCATATTGTCTCTTGTTAATGGCATTTAATGCTTGTGTTGGCACCGTTTGTTTTACATCACCATTACATCACCATTACATTAATCAACATGAGTTAGACTTTCATTATATTAGCACCCCTCACTTCACACGGGTGTGATTTTTATTTTTTACCTGAGAGAGTGTGGCACCTTTTCTTCCCATGTAGTAATGTCAATGTTGACACATCAACCTCCTCTTCCATGTTCTCCTCTTTAATGCGTGTAGGTTGTGGTTCCTCCTTAACCAGACTGGACCTCCTCTCCTCATGTTGTGGTTCCTCCTTGACCAGACTGGACCTCCTCTCCTCATGTTGTGGTTCCTCCTGGACCAGACTGGACCTCCTCTCCTCATGTTGTGGTTCCTCCTTGACCAGACTGGACCTCCTCTCCTCATGTTGTGGTTCCTCCTGGACCAGACTGGACCTCCTCTCCTCATGTTGTGGTTCCTCCTGGACCAGACTGGACCTCCTCTCCTCATGTTGTGGTTCCTCCTTGACCAGACTGGACCTCCTCTCCTCATGTTGTGAGGGTTGTGGTTCCTCCTGGACCAGACTGGATCTCCTCTCCTCATGTTGTGGTTCCTCCTGGAACAGCCTGGACCTCCTCTCCTCATGTTCAGGGGAAACCTCTTTACACACAGACACAAGGAGAAGAGAAGAGCTATAGCATCAGCACAACTACTTAAAGTGCTTTTCTAAATGTATTACATTTATTCTCCTATTTGTTTATTTGTCAGCTTAACAAACCTGGTCTGTATAATATGACTTGTGGCTGTAAAAGGACGTCCAGAAGTTTGTCTTGTCTCTTCAGCAGAGTTTCTAGTGTCTCCATCTCTCTCTGGAAGAGGCTGAACATGAATCCTGCAGCAGTGCTGAGGCGCTCCAACACAAACACTCTGACAAGCTTCATCTGACCAGCATCACTCTGCTGTTTATCCAAAACACACAACATCTCCTCTCCCACCGACGTCAGGTGTTCATTTATCGACAGCCTCAGCCTTAGAGAGTCCGTTTGACGCATTCTACCTCGTTTGTAAGACATTTTTCACCACGCTGATTTGTTCCTCCCCGCCATGAAAAACAACACGCAGGGGAAACATCAAACAACGTGGGTACGCGCATGCGCAATAGTAGCAGCCTCTTCTATGCTTTACGGCAGATGGCAACCTTGGGCAACCAGTTTTTGGTGCATTACCGCCACCTTGTGACCCAAATCTTGGATCAACCTAAAATCTATCTTTACTATATCAAATCCCTCTTCCAATCAATACGTGGTTATGGCACTGCTCAGAAAATATGATAACTAGTCCTTACCCGTTCAAATATAATTTATGAAAACAAATTATGTACAGTGTGGGTACAGCGTAGTGATGTAATAGATCCTATTATTGATGTATTTTGAGGTGTAGGCCTAATCAGTCTGGTGTCAGAGGCGCTTGCCCAGTGTTGGGTGAAATCACCCCTCAGCTAAACACCCGCGTTTTTGATTGATTGATTGAAATATTTATTAACAGTTTGCAGAATTTACAGTACATTTCAAGCACAAACTCAATACAAAGACTGTTAACTGTGAGTGGACGACCCAATTAAGCATTACACTTGTTTACAACAGGGTCCACATTTTGTTCAATTCATCAAAACATTTAGAGACATACAAATAGACATTTCTATGTAGCTAAAGAACAGAACAGGAATTCATCATATAGGAAGCAAAAAGGGAAAAGATACATATACAGTGAGGGGAAAGGGGGGGGGGTGGGGTGGGGGGGATTCAGATCTTACAGAGGCCATTTTTGAATTGCAGCCATCCGTAGGTGCCCTTTGAGAGCGGTTTTGAAGGAGTCAAGGGATTCACATGTCTTAATGACTGTTGGTAGGGCGTTCCACATTTTGGTGGCATAGGAGCGAAAATAATTTAGTCCCTTGTTTGTGCCGAATCTGGGTTGTACATGGTTTGTTGCACTCCCTCTGGTGTTGTGGGTGTGGACTTCGTTTACATTAAGGAAGTATTTAGACAGGTACATGGGTATCTTGGTGGTGTAACGAATCTTGTGGACCAGACCCATTGCAAGATGCTGTACTCTGTCGTTGACCCTAAGCCATCCCAGCCTGTCAAAGTGGGCAGGGGTGAGGTGGGTTCGGGGGGTGAGGCCAAGCCTGACCAGTTTGTTTTGGGAGGTCTGGAGCCTTGTTTTAAGGGCCTTTGAGGTGCTGTGGTACCAAGAGGTGGATGCATAGTCAAAGAAACCTTGTACGAGGGCTCCTGTTAAGGTCTTCAAGGTGTTTTTGCTGACCAGTGAGGAGATCCTGTAAAATAATCTTGTTCTTTGATTGACTTTTTTGATTACGTTGGTGGCCATTTTATCACCGGAAAGATTGGCCTCCAGGATGGAACCTAGGTAGGTAATTTGATCTTTTCGTGTGATAACATTGTCACCCACTCTAACCAAGAAGCCATCTGCCTTGCTGAGATTACTATTTGATCCGAAGAGAATGAAACTTGAGCGTGAAACTTGCCCGTGGGGTGAATACGTTGATTTTCATTTCAAGGCCCATTAAATATACTCTGCATTTGAGCCACGGACCATTTAGCCTCTCAGACCAAAACTAAAGAATTTTGTTGTCGTTGATCAAAATAACAATTCTTCTACATTCTCTAATTGTGTAGATTTTGTTTAGATGGTTCTGTTATGACTTCTCCTCTGCATGCTGTAGTATTTAGATGGTTCTGTTATGACTTCTCCTCTGCATGTTGTAGTGTTTAGATGGTTCTGTTATGACTTCTCCTCTGCATGTTGTAGTATTTAGATGGTTCTGTTATGACTTCTCCTCTGCATGTTGTAGTATTTAGATGGTTCTGTTATGACTTCTCCTCTGCATGTTGTAGTGTTTAGATGGTTCTGTTATGACTGCATGTTGTAGTATTTAGATGGTTCTGTTATGACTTCTCCTAGGTACTTGGAGTGATAGAAAAATCTGAGGTGGTACTTGGTGTAAAAAGGTTGAGAACTACTGGTGTAGAACTCTTAGGGCTGTATTTGGCGTGTCTTAAGTACCAGGTCTTATTCCCTAACTTGAGTAAACTAAAGACCTGGAGGCGTGGTCAATGCTCTTTGGCCACTCAGAATAGCCAAATGGCATTGATCACGCCTCCAGGTCTTTAGTTTACTCAAGTTAGGGAATAAGACCTGGTACTTAAGACACGCAAAATACAGCCCTTAGAGTTAAAGATCTAGAAGGGTCCATTTGGTTACCAACTCTCCATCATTTAGCTGGGGACCACCTGGAACCCCCTGAAGGAGCACTGGTTGAAAAGCGGTGCTATAGAGCGTTCTGCAGTTAAATGATGGAGTGTAAAATGAAACCAAATGGACCCATATGGGCCCATTTGGTTTCATTTTACACTCTCAAGAGTTACATTATTGTTAAACATCTGCATTAATTAACTTATACTTACACTATTAGAGAATGTAGAAGATTTTTTATTTTGATGTTTGAGACGTTGAGACATTTCACTGTTGACGTCTCTCCTAATGGTAGCAACATCAATACAGCATGGAATTGTTAACAAAATCTTATCCAACAATAACAAGTTTTGGGTCTGAGAGGCTATAAATGTCATCAAATGTGACTCCTTTTGATACAGAGACAGTCATGGCAGCAAATCTAACTGTTCAGGAGAGGAGATGCACTGATTTTAATTTTGTGTGTCCGTCCGTCCCTCTCTCCGTCCCTGGGTATGTCTGTCCAAGCACGGAAATAGCTTGTTTGGTAACTCTGTCATTTCTTGACCGTTTTGGACGCGGGGCGGCTCGCCGGAACCGGGCCGGCACCCTGGCCGCATTCCTGTGGGGACCCCCACACGGAGTTGCACCACTCACTTCACACAGGTGTGATTGTTTAATGCAAAATGAGTTAAGATCATATATCTACAGTAACAGGGAGATATAATTAACAATAGATGCCACATTTATATGGATAAATCCATGAATCAATTGCCACGGCACCCCCCATGCCAAAACGCCAGCGCTCGCCCTGGTCTCCAAGCAGTCTGCCGTCAACGAGGCGGATGCGTGCCCTCAGGCGTCTTACTGTAGCGGTTGAATCAGTGCTGTGAGTCTTTATAGATTATTGCTGCATGGGATTTGGTACAGTTCATAGTGAAATATTTACATATATGGTACTTACCATAACCATGAATGTAACCTCCATTTATTTACATTTACTTACCTCTTACTTCCTGCAAGCAACTATCGACTATTTTCACCATACGAAAGTTTAAATTAGGTCTTAAGTTCATTGTTGCAAGTGATTGACCAAGATAGGGGTACTTAGACATATCTTTGGTAACTCATAGCCATGTTTGTTTCTTAAGTTGTTTTTTCCTGACCACAAATGATACAAATATAATATACATAATGATAATAATAAACTTTATTTGTATAGCACCTTTTCATGAGATGAAATGCAGGTCAAAGTGCTTTACAAAACAATAGAGAAATGAAGAAAATTAAAAAAATAAAACATTAAAATAATAGCAGTTATGCAATACAGTGCAGACCTTGTTTTTTAATTGACACTTTTGACACAAAATACAGCCCCTCATGTGGTAAGTTAGACGACTCTTTACACTAAATAATAATAATAATAATAAACTTTATTTGTATAGCACCTTTCATACATAAATGCAGCTCAAAGTGCTTCACAGGACAGGACACAAAAATATAATACAATAAAACACAAGTAGTTAAAATGATAGAACAATGGCAAAGAACAAAATTGAATATAAGAACATAAAATAAATAAAAACAAATAAAAACACCACATGCAGCAATCAGTCAGGGCAGGGTAGGAACGTGCATAGTAAAAATCAACTAAAAGCAAGAGTGAAGAGGTGAGTCTTGAGTTGAGATTTAAAAATGTCTACAGAGGGTGCGTGTCTGAGCTCGAATGGAAGTTTATTCCAGGCTGTTGGGCCGTAGAAGCAAAAAGCTGCCTCACCATATTTTTTTGTCCACATTCTTTTAGGCACTTCAAGTAGGCCAGCATTGGAGGACCTGAGGGGGCGGTTAGGGACATATCCAGGTAGGCAGTCATGGAGGTACGGAGGTGCGAGACCATTGAGAGCTTTATAGACAAGTAAAATAATTTTAAAATCAATCCTAAAAACAACCGGAAGCCAGTGCAGTGATGCCAAAACTGGAGTAATATGTTCTCTCATCTTAGTTCTAGTTAAAACTCTAGCTGCTGCATTTTGGACAAGTTGGAATCTGTCAGTCGTTTTCTTAGGCAGTCCTGAAAAGAGTGCATTGCAGTAATCAAGCCGAGAAAAAACAAAGGCGTGGATTAGCGTTTTTGCATCGTCCAAGGACAAATAGGCTCTGATTCGTGCAATATTTCTAAGGTGAAAAAAGGCAATCTTGGTAACATGATTAATGTGTGAATTAAAATTCAGTTCAGAATCAATAATAACCCCCAGGTTCTTTACTGTACTGTTACTTTCTACAGTCAGGTTGCCAAGTCTGCTTATTATTGATTCTTTCTGCTCGCTAGAACCGATTATGAGAACCTCTGTCTTATCCTCATTCAGCTTGAGAAAGTTCTCACTCATCCAACAGTGGGTCTAAAGCAGAGGGATCATCTGGGGCCTCAGAAAGATATAGTTGGGTATCATCAGCATAGAAATGAAAATGGACTCCGTGATTGGTAATGAGTTCGCCCAATGGCAGAATGTACAAGGAGAACAGCAGAGGACCAAGAATCGAGCCCTGTGGAACACCAGAACTGATGTCGTGTTTGTCTGAGTCAAACTCGGCTAGATTGACAAAGTAACTTCTGTTTGATAGGTAGGAGGAGAACCAGGACAGGGCCGTACCAGACAGGCCTATCCAGTGCTCCAGACGCTGTATTAAAATTGAATGATCAATCGTGTCAAATGCAGCCGTTAAATCTAGAAGTAAGAGAACGGATACATGTTTCTTGTCAGCAGACACCCTAAGATCATTCATTACTTTAAGTGCTGTTTCTGTGCTGAGATTTTTCGTAAAGCCAGATTGGAATTTGTTGTGCACATTATTGTTCTGTAGAAATACATCCAATTGATGAGAGATGCATTTTTCTAAAACCTTGCCCAGAAAGGGTAGATTTGAAATGGGTAGATAGTTACCCAAAACAGAGGGATCAAGATTGTGTTTCTTGAGTAGGGGCCTAACTACGGCAGTCTTCAGCGAGTCTGGGAAGACGCCTGATTGTAGAGAGCTGTTTACAATTTTTTGGATATCTCCAATCACACTGTCTAAGACCTCTTTGAGAAAGGTGGTGGTTATTGTATCCAATGAACAGGAGGAAGATGTCATCTGTGATATGGTTTTGCGGAGTTCGTCTTCATCAATTGCGCAAAATGATAATAGGTTCCCCCTGGAGAGATCTACCCTGGGACCATTAGCTGCTGTTTGAAGGTTTGCGCTAGCAGCAGCACCATTCATAATATCAGCTCTAATGTTAAAGATTTTGTTATCAAAAAAGCATGCAAACTCATTACACTTAGCTTTAGAGGCCGGGAATGACTGCTTGTAGGACTGGGGGGGGGTAAAAGTCGATCAATGGTAGAGAATAGGACTCTGGCATTCTTCTTGTTCTCGTTAATAATGCCAGAGAAATATGCCTGCCTTGCTAGACGCAAGGCTTTGTTATAGGTGACTGTTGACTTTTTAAGAATCTCTAGGTGGGTGGTGAGTTTATTTTTTTAACCATATCATTTACTGGGGGAGTATCGGGCAAGGGGGGGCCCAGATGACGAGAGAACTCGTCAGCTGCAAAAGAGCTAAAAAAAACACTTTGTTATGGTATATTCAGTGATGTTTTTCTCTAGATCAGAGACAGTCATATTAAAACACAGCAAATAGTGGTCTGATAGCTCAGGCCTTTCAATAGTCCTTTCCACAGTGATGTTCATCCATCTAGAAATCACCAGGTCCAGAGTGTGCCCATGTTTGTGTGTAGGCCCAACAACATGTTGGATAAACTCAAAGGAGTGCAATAACTCTAAGAAACCCATAGCCACAGCATCTGTAGCATCATCCAGGTGCAGATTAAGGTCACCTGAGATAAGAGTTCTGTCATAGTTAGTGGAGCAGATAGATAAAAGTTCTGATATTTCTGTTAGAAATATTGCTTTACTGCATTTTGGCGGGCGATAAATGCTAATCATTGGCATAGAGGATTGACCAAGTAATATAGTGGCCTGGTATTCAAAGGATGTAAAGCTGCCCAGGGTCAGAGCCTTGAATTTTAATGTGTCTGAAAAAATTATTGCCAGTCCACCTCCTTTCTTAGCCTCGCGAACAGAGTGAATGAAACTGTAGTTTGCGGGGCAGGCTGGCGCTAGGAGAACAGCTCCAGCCGAGCCAAGCCATGTCTCTGTTAGAAAGATTATATCTAGCTTCTCTTTACAGATTATATCATTTACAGAGGACTTATTTGTTAGTGACCTGATGTTAAACAAGGCAAGGTTAAGCTTGTTATCACATTTAGTGGGAGGAGTCTTGGGTCTACAAGGAATATGAATGAGATTTGATGGGGTGACTGTGCGAGGGATGAAATTAACTGAAGGTAGTCTTGTCCTAGTGAGGACAGGGATGGGTAGCGGACAGGAGATGGAAATAGAATCAGCATGACCCAGGGGGAGATGCTTATAGCACTTTCACTGCGTCAAAGGGGATTTGCTTTAAAAGCGATGCAGTGAATGTAATTTGAGATTAGCTGCTTAGTGCCTTTCCAGTTCAGATGCAGACCATCTGTTTTGAAAAGGAACTGCTTCCACCAGAAGTTGTCGAAGTTGCTAATATAGATATAGCCAGCAGCCAGACAGACATTTTCCAACCACTGATGAAGATTAAAAATACGGCTGAAATGTTCGCTACTCTTTGAGAGGCTAGGGAAGGGACCAGACATAATGCAATGCTTTCCCGGGCTCTCAACTGTGAGACACAGGGTTTCCAGGTCTGTATGGAGTTTCGCTGAGTTTCTGGCCATAACATAATTTGTCCCAGTGTGGACGATGATAGTGTGAACAGAGGGGTGACAGTCCAAGAGTATGGGGATGAGTTCAATAAAGTTGCCAACCTTCCCACCGCTTAGACAGTAAGTAATGGCGCATGGCAGTCTGGCAAATCTGACAAGAGAATCGCCCAGTATCAGTAGTTCTGGCGCGGGGCTGTTCCCATCGGTGTAGACTGACAGCTTGGGGGGGAGGGGGGAGAGAACATATGCATTTGTTGACATTCGGCCCGGGGGCGGGGCAGTGGTGGACATGTCAACATTGGTTTCAGCTGGGTCAACGATAGCACTAGAGACTGAAGCGCTAGTTGCATTGGGGGGGGAGGTGGTGGGTAAGGGGCGGGGGGACAGGGGTCGTTTCGACGGTGTTTTCAGCTGAGTTGGCTACACTGGGCGACGCTCGGCGCCACCGTTTGCCCCCAGGGCGAGCCTTTCTTGGGGTAGAGGCGAGGATTGAAGAGCAGATGGTGGAGTCGTCGGAGGAAGAATCGTGGCCGCGGCGCTTTCTCGGACGGGACCTCAGGTCCGTTCGAGGGCATCCAGTTGGCGTGTCTGCCAGGTCCTGCAGCAATGCGTAGGAATTGGAGCATGGAAATCCATCGGCCAGATTCCTATCTACAGAAACATATGGACTAAAAAGTGGCATTGACTGTCTCCGGTGTGTTCGCTTGACCACCGAGACCCAGGAGGGTGTCACTCCAGCTCCAGGAGACTGTTGCAAAGCACCGCCATTTAGAGCTCCGCCGACCGGGGATTCCACAGGGGCAGCCTCGCCAAGCATCAGCGGGACAACGCCGGCGACCGGAGCGCCACCACCCGGGAGTTCCATGATGGCCAAGCGGTCCTGGAGTTGTGCTTGCCGCTGTAGGAGTTCATTGAGGAGGTTAGTGAGGGAGTGGAGCTCCGTCTTCACCAAGTCAAATTCTGTCATTGTGGGAGCCACAGCAGGACTCGTAGTAGAAGATATCTTCGGCTAGAACCACAGCAAACTCTGCTAAACTGGCACCATGGCTAAAGACGAGCCACCGCCAGCTAACAGAGAGCAGTTCGAAGGTGTTTGAGTGATCAAAAAGTGCCGATTACTACAATCGCATGGAAGGTGTATATTTAAAACAGTCTGCTAGACAGGCACCATGGCTAAAGGCGAGCCACCGCCAGCTAGCAGAGCATAGTTCGAAAAGTGTAATCAAGAGTACCGATTACCGATATCCCGTGTTGGTATGGAGGGTATGGATCACTAGGCTGGTATCCAAAGTTTTGAGTTAAAAGAGTTAGTAGAAAGTTCACGCATGCGCGAGCCTTTGCTACAAACGTTACAAGGGCCTTTCCACTGTATGAGTCCTCATGTGCACTTTAAGATGGTGGACTTTACCAAAGCCTTTGCTACAAACATTACAAGTAAAGGGCCTTTCCCCTGTATGAGTCCTCATGTGCTCTTTTAGATGACTGTTATTCTTAAAGCCTTTGCTACAAACGTTACAAGTAAAGGGCCTTTCCCCTGTATGAGTCCCCATGTGCACTTTAAGATGGTAGACTTTACGAAAGCCTTTGCTACAAACGTTACAAGTAAAGGGCCTTTCCCCTGTATGAGTCCTCATGTGCCCTTTTAGATGACTGTTATTCTTATAGCCTTTGCTACAAACGTTACAAGTAAAGGGCCTTTCCCCTGTATGAGTCCTCATGTGCTCTTTTAGTTTACATTTGTTAACAAAGCATTTGCTACAAACTGTACAAGGAAAGGGCATGTCCCCTGTATGCATCCTCATGTGTGTCTTAAGAGTACTCATTGTTAACATGCCTTTCCCACAAACTTCACATGTAAAGGACTTTTCTCCTGTATGAGTCCTCATGTGCACGTTTAGATAACTTTCATGACTAAAGCCTTTTTTACAAACTTTACAAGTAATAGTTTTTTCCATTTCCCCCATATGAGTGGTCATGTGGTAAGCTAGGACATGCTTAAAACCAAAGCCTTTGCAACAAACCTTACAAGTAAATGGTTTTTCTCCTGTATGAGTCCTCATGTGAACTTTTAGATTACTTTTGTGACCAAAACCTTTGCTACAAACTTTACAAGCAAAGGGTTTTTCCATTCCCCCCATATGAGTGGTCATGTGGAAAGTTAGAGCACCCTTTACCCTAAAGCCTTTGCTACAAACTTTACAAGTAAAGGGCTTTTCCCACGTATGAGTAGTCATGTGCTGGTTAAGATGTGCCTTCGTATTACACATTTTGCCACACTCTGTACAACTAAACCTTTTCTTCCCTGTGTGACTCCTAATGGAATCAGTTTGTTTTGTTGTTTTCAGGTCCTGGGACAGCTTGTTGCTCAACGACCAGGCTTGACCTTTCACATTTTGTGTCTTGTGTGATGTCGATGTGTTTAAATCTGATGGACCTTCCCTGGTATCCTCTAACTCATCACTGTCTTCAGTGTCAGATTTATTGTCTGATTCAGAAGAGTTTAAAGACAGGAGCTGGTTATCACTAGTTGGCTCCCACTCATCACTGTCAGATACATTGTCTGATTCAGAAGAGTGTAAAGAGAGGAGCTGGTTATCACCAGTTGGTTGTGATGTTCCACAGTCCTCTACATCAGCTTGTGTATTCATGTGTTGAGTTGAAGTGCTGGCTAGAGGCTCTGTCTCTCTGCCTTCATCATCATCATCATCATAATCATCACTTTGCACTTGCAGTGCAAAGTGATCCTCCACTGATCTTTGAAGTAGCTTCTGTTTAATCTGTAAAGACTCTGGTTCCTCCTGGACCAGACTGGACCTCCTCTCCTGATGTTCAGGGGAAAGCTCTTCTTTAGGAAAAAGATGAAATGAAAGAAATCCATTAAATGTTGAACTTAACATTTTCTATGCAGTGTTCAAACTATTTCTCTTTGACGCAATTGGTTAGACCTGCTAAATCCCTGCTTAGTTATTAATTACTAGGGATGTTGAAAAAAGTTGAAAATCGACTTGATTATCGACTCATGCCTCCCGCGACTCAAAACGTATTAGTCGAAAAATCGTTTTTATTTGTATTATTATTTTTTCAGTCAGTCAGTGCCGCTCGTCGCATGCAAGTTGACTTTGAGCAGAGCGCTGTGGACCCCATCGTCCAAGGGTGTGTGCGTGTGTGTGTGGTGGGGGGTGGTATCTTAGCAACACTGAATGATCAGTCCCATTGGTCGTGTGCTCGTATCATGAGCCAATGGCTGCAGCTCTGAGCTTCCCAGACCCAGCTCATTGCCGCTGACAGGCTAGCCACAGGTCTGCTCTGTTCTGAGCGGTGAGCGCTCTTCTCTTCTCGTGAAGAAAGCAGGACAGAGTTGTCAAATAAATCCCGCCGTCATTTATACTGTATTTATTATCCGACCCGACATTAAAATACGGAACAACGTGCGTCCCGTATCAGTTCATTACTCGTGACAGGCTGCAGACACTTGAGAGTTGGGACTAGCGGCTAGCCGATAGCGCCGCTGCTCCTTCAGTTTCGTTGTTTACAAAATAAAGTTTATTTTTTATTATTGGGATTTGATCATTGATGCAATTTCTAAACATATGGATGCAGCTGCAGAAGTTGTGTTGCTTAAAGGCATGCATAGTTGCGTTCTCCTCAACTGCTGCGCAGCAACAACAAAAATATAAAAATAATGAAGAAAAAAAGGAAAAAAGTCGTTCGACACGTCGATTTTTGGCCTCGATTCGTCGATTGGCCAAATATGAGTCGTTTGGCATCCCTATTAATTACCATGTTTAGAATGAATCATGATGGCTTCTTGTAGGCTAATGTAGCGTAGCTATACAGGATGGCACATTCGTAGCCGTCACTATTTATTTTCATATATTATGTCAGCCAACTTGATTTTCGTGGTCACCAAGGGGGACTCTTGCTCATAATGCGTTAATGTGTGTTTTTCTGTTGTTGTGAACACTCCATTCTGCTTTCTGAAAATAGTGTGATGTGTGGCAGAGGATGAAGTCAGTGAGTGATGAGCAGAGACGCACTGATTGACTTCAGGTGGAGGACGCCAGTATAAAAGTGACACTTGGGCGTTTGTACAGATCGGAGCACACGTCTTGCGGCACGGCACTCTGGGGACGGGAGGGGCCGTTGGCTGGTTTTAGTCCAGCCGACAGCGAGGGGGAGTTAGCTGTGAATGAAGCAGGAGGGGGAGTTAGCTGTGAATGAAGCAGGAGGGGAGACTACACTTGCAGTCTCCTGTAGATAGACAGGGCTGGGAAAGTAGCAGGGTGATCGGCCGCCTTGCTCCGCGACCTACGGTGACCTACGTTGACCTACGGTGACTTACGGTGACAGCTGACCAACTTTAAAGAGACTACGTATTGTCAGCGCCGCACGCCGCCAGGGCGAGTTAAGCACACCAAACACTGTTGTATATGTGTACACGTAATACAGGTAGGGCTGTCAGTTCACCTCTATAATCCAATTCGAATTTCATTGCTTCATTATTTGTAATTTTAGAAAAAATTCGAATATTTACATTGTTTATTTTAGCTCATATTTAGCCTATAATAATACACAGAATATAATACGATGCACGTTCTGTCCACTAGAGGGCCCCCCCTTCCAAACGACAAAGCAGTACTTTCAGCACACGTAATAATGGTTTTCACGGCACAAAATAGAGTTTAAACTGTTTTATTGAGCACAGTGCACTCAGCACGGTAAGATTGTTGTCTGTCTATAGTGCAAATGCATTTTACAGTGAACGTGAAACGTAAAACGACAGGCCTAGCGCGAGACCCACCGAATGCTTGTGTTTCCACGGACATTATGTCATGTCATTGCGGTCACTCTAAGCGCCGCCGCTCCTCCGGACATTTCGGAACTTTTCGGGGGTACCGCCTGGGTTCTGCGCGACGGGCTTGACCATGCGGAGTAGCCCTCGTCGCCCCGCTCAGGACCCACGGAACCGCGGGCTTGTCAGCGGCGGTACCGCGAGGCCACGGGGCCTAGAACGCACGAAAATCGAGCCTCCGAAAATATTCTCGAGACATTTCGACGTTTTTGACCGCGTGCTCAGCCTTTGCAATCGGTGCCCTTGTCACCTTCGTGTAGCTGGCTAGTCTCCGCTCATTTATCACCGGGCCACTAAGCCGTCTCTATTACGGTCGCGAGGCCACGGGGTCCGGAACCCGGCCCACATTCGCTCGAGACGTAAACGTGCACGTTTTCACATGCAGTGGAAGCGGCCGGGGAGATTTCACAGCGGTAGATTCGTTACTCAATACATTTAGTGAGCGGATAAAATAACATAAAACAAAATAAAAATATTAAATAGAATTAATAAATGATAAAAGCTCCATTCGAATGGCAATTTTAGCTTTCGAATATATATATATTTTTTTAATATTCGAATTTCTTTCATATTATGAAATTCGTTCTGACAGCCCTAAATACAGGCTGGTATTTTATAGAGTGGTTTCATCATTAAGTGCTTTGCATATGAAATGTCTTGTTATAGTTTATCATCGTTTTGCCTCATTCTTTTATTGTTGTTCTATAATCCACTGAGTATTAACTTTAATAAAGATGGCTCTGTTATATATTTGAATCCCTTGTCTGTGGTCCGTCCAGGTTCTGACATAGCTACAATTTGTAGCAAACATAGTAAACCCACATTTATTACAATAGCCTCACAACCATGGGAACTACCGTAATATAAATACTATAAATCAGGCTTACGTGGCTCTAAATGGCTAACATAAATGTCTAATGTATGGCTAATGTAAAAATGTCTACAAACTTGGAGTGCAAGTAGCTGTATAATACTACAAACTAGTGTACAAAACGTAACCGAATGGACCCTTAAAGGACCATAACTAAACAGTCTATACTAGCTAACAATAGATGTATATACTGTATATAGATACCTTTATTATCCCGCGGAGGGAAATCAGTAAATACAATAGATTAAGCTTTAAAGGCTATTCTGAATCACGTGGATGTGCTAGAGAGCTAGGAATCCGGTCAATATATGAAAATGGTCTTAAGTAATAAAGTAGGCTATACATGATATAAACATCCACGGTACATCATTATCAGACCTAAATGTTTCCCTCAACTTCCAAATTTAATGTAGGCCTAGAAATATTTATAGCCCTTAAATGTCAAGCTTGCACTTTGCCAATTTAACATTGAGGTGCCCACAATGTTTAAGTGCCAACTCTTCCTGTTGGTATAGAAAACTTGGTAATGATAGAGAGAACATACCAGAACATGTCAGTCATATTTCATCACAATCTTTCAATGGAAAAAATAACATTCTGCTTTGTCTTACTATTTCAGGATGTACTGTACATCAAGAAGAAGTCATTGTGCTGCTTTTGCTATTTGTTTTCAACTTTTACATAATTCTGCAGTAATGTTCATCTTTTCAATTAAAACCAGCAGTAGTGTACAAAAAACAAAACGTATCGCCCTCCCGTTATTGCCTTCTTCCCATTTGCGACGCGTGGCGCTAGGATGAGGCCCACGAAATTCTAGTAATGGTCATGCCTGGAGTGACAAGCTACTAACTAACTGACGGGAAATGTACGTTTTCATTAGTAAATGCAACCTGCAGTCACAATAATATCGATTAGCATCTTTGTGACAGGCCTAAACATTCTCCCCTTCCTCCCCACACACACAGGAACCGTTTGGACGTGGGTTTTGACATTTTGACAAAACTAGGGCACAAGCTGTGCCCTTTTGTTCTGCCTTGTTGTTCTTGCACTGTTTTTAACCTGTACGGCGACCTTGAGTGCCCTGAAAGGCGCTTTATAAATAAAATGTATTATTATTATATAATCATTTTAGAAATAGTCAAATGTTCCCCTTATCGGTCGATCGTGAGAAGAAACAATGTGTGATTGGGATCGGTCCCAAATAAACCTGATCAGAGCACCCCTACTGAAGTGGCAAAAAAAACGTTCTGGCTTTAAAATGCATTAAATGCATTAAACTCACATTGCCACTCACTCACTCCAAAACATTTTGTTTTGTTTCTGAACCCCCATCTGACCTAGAATAATGTATGGGCTGCTATAGTATGACTTTTAGACTTGAATTAATTAGTGATGCTTATTTTTAAGGGTTGCTATATACAGGTTTAATGTTTGTTTTTAGTTAAGTTTGTTTTCTAAACGCCATTGAAAATGAAAGGAAATTTTACATCATATTGTCCCTCATTACGTCATATTGTCTCTTGTTAATGGCATTTAATGCTTGTGTTGGCACCGTTTGTTTTACATCACCATTACATCACCTAATCAACATGAGTTAGACTTTCATTATATTAGCGCCCCTCACTTCACACGGGTGTGATTTTTATTTTTTACCTGAGAGAGTGTGGCACCTTATCTTCCCATGTAGTAATGTCAATGTTGACACATCAACCTCCTCTTCCATGTTCTCCTCTTTAATGTTTGTAGGTTGTGGTTCCTCCTTGACCAGACTGGACCTCCTCTCCTCGTGTTGTGGTTCCTCCTTGACCAGACTGGACCTGCTCTCCTCATGTTGTGGTTCCTCCTGGACCAGACTGGACCTCCTCTCCTCATGTTGTGGTTCCTCCTGGACCAGACTGGACCTCCTCTCCTCGTGTTGTGGTTCCTCCTGGACCAGACTGGACCTCCTCTCCTCATGTTGTGGTTCCTCCTGGACCAGACTGGACCTCCTTTCCTCATGTTGTGGTTCCTCCTGGACCAGACTGGACCTCCTCTCCTCATGTTGTGGTTCCTCCTTGACCAGACTGGACCTCCTCTCCTCATGTTCAGGGGAAACCTCTTTACACACAGACACAAGGAGGAGAGAAGAGCTATAGCATCAGCACAACTACTTAAAGTGCTTCTCTAAACGTATTACATTTATTCTCCTATTTGTTGATTTGTCAGCTTAACAAACCTGGTCTGTGTAATATGACTTGTGGCTGTAAAAGGACGTCCAGAAGTTTGTCTTGTCTCTTCAGCTGAGTTTCTAGTGTCTCCATCTCTCTCTGGAAGAGGCTGAACATGAATCCTGCAGCAGTGCTGAGGCGCTCCAACACAAACACTCTGACAAGCTTCATCTGACCAGCATCACTCTGCTGTTTATCCAAAACACACAACATCTCCTCTCCCACCGACGTCAGGTGTTCATTTATCGACAGCCTCAGCCTTAGAGAGTCCGTTTGACGCATTCTACCTCGTTTGTAAGACATTTTTCACCACGCTGATTTGTTCCTCGCCGCCATGAAAAACAACACGCAGGGGAAACAACGTGGGTACGCGCATGCGCAATAGTAGCAGCCTCTTCTTTGCTTTACGGCAGATGGCAACCAGTTTTTGGTGCATTACCGCCACCTTGTGACCCAAATCTTGGATCAACCTAAAATCTATCTTTACTATATCAAATCCCTCTTCCAATCAATACGTGGTTATGGCACTGGTCAAAAAATATGATAACTAGTCCTTTATACCCGTTCAAATATAATTTATGAAAACAAATTATGTACAGTGTGGGTACAGCGTAGTGATGTAATAGATCCTATTATTGATGTATGTATTTTGAGGTGTAGGCCTAATCAGTCTGGTGTCAGAGGCGCTTGCCCAGTGTTGGGTGAAATCACCCCTCAGCTAAACACCCGCGTGACACTTGCCCGTGGGTTGTTGATTTTCATTTCAAGGCCCATTAAATATACTACTCTGCATTTGAGCCACGGACCATTTAGCCTCTCAGACCAAAACTAAAGAATTTTGTTGTCGATGATCAAAATAACAATTCTTCTACATTCTCTAATTGTGTAGAAGAGTGTAGTGTTTAGATGGTTCTGTTATGACGTCTCCTCTGCATGTTGTAGTGTTTAGATGGTTCTGTTATGACTTCTCCTCTGCATGTTGTAGTGTTTAGATGGTTCTGTTATGACTTCTCCTCTGCATGCTGTAGTATTTAGATGGTTCTGTTATGACTGCATGTTGTAGTGTTTAGATGGTTCTGTTATGACTTCTCCTCTGCATGTTGTAGTGTTTAGATGGTTCTGTTATGACTTCTCCTCTGCATGTTGTAGTGTTTAGATGGTTCTGTTATGACTTCTCCTCTGCATGCTGTAGTGTTTAGATGGTTCTGTTATGACTTCTCCTCTGCATGCTGTAGTATTTAGATGGTTCTGTTATGACTGCATGTTGTAGTATTTAGATGGTTCTGTTATGACTTCTCCTCTGCATGTTGTAGTGTTTAGATGGTTCTGTTATGACTTCTTGTTGGAATATGATCTTTATTGTATATATATGTTTTATTATTGATAGCTCTTATTGTGAAGTACAAACCCCAGACCGGAAGTGCCTATTATCTATGTGTATATAACCTGATGTGAATAAACCTGGTAACGAGTCGTGTGACGTACTGATCCAGCAACACATAGCTGATGCCTCCTGGTGTGTTTATTTATTTTACTCTTCAGTGTTATTCCTCCGTCAAGTATATTTCTTCACTACTATATTTCTGGTACTCAACACTTCTCCTCTGCATGTTGTAGTGTTTAGATGGTTCTGTTATGACTTCTCCTCTGCATGCTGTAGTATTTAGATGGTTCTGTTATGACTGCATGTTGTAGTGTTTAGATGGTTCTGTTATGACTTCTCCTCTGCATGTTGTAGTGTTTAGATGGTTCTGTTATGACTTCTCCTCTGCATGTTGTAGTGTTTAGATGGTTCTGTTATGACTTCTCCTCTGCATGTTGTAATGTTTAGATGGTTCTGTTATGACTTCTCCTCTGCATGTTGTAGTATTTAGATGGTTCTGTTATGACTTCTCCTCTGCATGTTGTAGTATTTAGATGGTTCTGTTATGACTTCTCCTCTGCATGTTGTAGTGTTTAGATGGTTCTGTTATGACTGTACTGTCCAATTATGAATGGACGAGATTATGATCAAGATTGGGGATGTATTAGGTGATCTGAACATGTGCTCTCATCAGGGAGAGAGGAGAGGGAACTGTCAGTAGATAAGGTCTCTAAGCACATTCCGTGGGGCAATAAATAAGCTGCATGCAACTCCAGTGGGGTTGGGTTGTAGGCTACCTTCCTGTAGAATGTGGGGTGTTTTACGATGCCTACAGGGGAAGGGGTGCTGACTCACTACACACATGTTGATAGCAGGGGAGCAATGGATGAAGTATCATTTCAATTCCTGTAATGTGGGTCAATATGTGTTCTAAAGTCCATACTTAGATATTGGGTTACCAAAACACCTTTATAATAATATCTAAGGGTCTACCAGTTTAAGCTAGTCTGAGATACCAGCTAGGCACAGCACAGGAAGTGTGGTGGAAGTTGGCTGACAGGCATGGGCTTAGAACCATCTCAGGCAGATAAGGAGCAGTCTGGGCTTTCGATTGGCTGATAACTTTGCCAGGAGGTGTGACCCTAGTCAGGGCCTGCTGTATTCATGTGTGTAAACCAACAGTGGGGTAGATTCAAGGAGAAGATCGTGAGAGCAACAGGCGAGAGGCCAATGGTGAATATACATATTAATGTGCATTTATAATAACATGTTGTGTTGTAATGTGTTTAGATTGTAACAGAGTATGTATTGTGCCTCTTGTTTTGTCTCCCAAATCAGATTTAAAACCATAGAGAAAACATAGGTAAACATGAGCAGAGGTGATGCAAAGGTGGTAGTGTTGAACTAATCTAATACCAACAGCTAAGTTGTACCAGATCGAGAGAGCGAAGAATGGCTCTCAAGTGGCCGGTCTGGGCCAGCTTAGAATGTTTCAATGAGAGCTGAAATCCCAGCCGACAGATAGGATAGGAAGAGAACAGGCTATTAGGCAAAGATCCGGGCTACTGTATCCACCTGTGTCAGCGGGAAACAAACAGTGTGTATGTATGTGTGAGTGTTTATGTGTAATAATGAGTGAATAAAGCGGTTATTGGAACATTTTAGTTCAGTCTATGCGTGTTGAATCTTAGTTAAAGTCTTGCCGGTTGCTGAGTCCGTCGGATACTCGGTTAATCTCCCGAAATCCGAACAATGACTGCATGTTGTAGTGTTTAGATGGTTCTGTTATGACTTCTCCTCTGCATGCTGTAGTGTTTAGATGGTTCTGTTATGACTGCATGTTGTAGTGTTTAGATGGTTCTGTTATGACTTCCCCTCTGCATGCTGTAGTGTTTAGATGGTTCTGTTATGACTTCTCCTCTGCATGCTGTAGTGTTTAGATAGCCTGATCCAGAGCGAGACATTTCTCGTCTAGAGGGGCGGGTCGCGCCTCAGAAATGCGCGCACCCTGATTGGATCTCATCGATCTGTCCGTCACCCCCGGCCCCTCCTCTCCCCCCTAGTGCAGCGCTACGTCACATCATTTAGAGCGACGCCCACCCGGAAGGGTTGACTCCCACTTTTAGACTTGTTCAGCCCACGGCTTTTTCCAGGCTTTCATCTTTCGCGCAGACGAAATGAAAGCCTGGCTATCGAGGCTAGTGTTTAGATGGTTCTGTTATGACTTCTCCTCTGCATGCTGTAGTGTTTAGATGTTTCTGTTATGACTTCTCTGCATGCTGTAGTGTTTAGATGGTTCTGTTATGACTTCTCCTCTGCATGCTGTAGTGTTTAGATGGTTCTGTTATGACTGCATGTTGTAGTGTTTAGATGGTTCTGTTATGACTTCTCCTCTGCATGCTGTAGCGTTTAGATGGTTCTGTTATGACTGCATGTTGTAGTATTTAGATGGTTCTGTTATGACTTCTCCTCTGCATGTTGTAGTAGTTAGATGGTTCTGTTATGACTTCTCCTCTGCATGTTGTAGTATTTAGATGGTTCTGTTATGAATTCTCCTCTGCATGTTGTAGTATTTAGATGGTTCTGTTATGACTGCATGTTGTAGTATTTAGATGGTTCTGTTATGACTTCTCCTCTGCATGTTGTAGTATTTAGATTTTAGATGGTTCTGTTATGACTGCATGTTGTAGTATTTAGATGGTTCTGTTATGACTTCTCCTCTGCATGTTGTAGTATTTAGATGGTTCTGTTATGACTGCATGTTGTAGTATTTAGATGGTTCTGTTATGACTTCTCCTAGGTACTTGGAGTGATAGAAAAATCTGAGGTGGTACTTGGTGTAAAAAGGTTGAGAACCACTGGTGTAGAACTCTTAGAGTTAAAGATCTAGAAGGGTCCATTTGGTAAAAAATTCTCCATCATTTAGCTGGGGACCGGTCTGGAACCCCCTGAAGGAGCACTGGTTGAAAAGCGGTGCTATAGAGCGTCCTGCAGTTAAATGATGGAGAGTAAAATGAAACCAAATGGACCCATATGGGCCCATTTGGTTTCATTTTACACTCTCAAGAGTTACATTATTGTTAAACATCTGCATTAATTAACTTAACACTATTAGAGAATGTAGAAGATTTTTTATTTTGATGTTTGAGACGTTGAGACATTTCACTGTTGACGTCTCTCCTAATGGTATAGCAACATCAATACAGCATGGAATTGTTGACAAAATCTTATCCAACAATAACAAGTTTTTTGTCTGAGAGGCTATAAATGTCATCAAATGTGACTCCTTTTGATACAGAGACAGTCATGGCAGCAAATCTAACTGTTCAGGAGAGGAGATGCACTGATTTTCATTTTGTGTGTCCGTCCGTCCCTCTCTCGGTCCCTGGGTATGTCTGTCCAAGCACGGAAATAGCTTGTTTGGTAACTCTGTCATTTCTTGACCGTTTTGGACGCGGAGCGGCTCGCCGGAACCCACACAGAGTTGCACCACTCACTTCACACAGGTGTGATTGTTTAATGCAGGGCAAAACAGTCAATAATCAAATAAAGTCAATTTCCTCAGGGGCGGGTCGAGGGGTGTTGGAAAGGAGGCAAACAGGGTCACAAAACTAACATTGGACTGGCTGGAGAAAAAACAGCTGCGTTAACAGATCTACAAGCTCAGAAGAAGTTGGAACAAAACACTTTGGCAGGGCAAAACAAGGAGTCACACGGACGAGCACAAATCATACACGTCATAATGCCAGCGTGACATCACACTGTCATCATCACAGCTATATGTCTTTGACTTTTAAAGTGAACTGTAAAATAAAACCAGCCATTTATTAGGAGACACTGTTTGACAAAAGGGTGGCACTGTTTGTGGTAGTTTGTTTTGGACCTGCAGGTGGTGCCAGTGTGTGCGACATGTTTCGGTGGATGGTCCATTTGTATGGACTTACAGGAGAGACTTACATTCATACTGCTATTCCAGTGGCTCACAAGGTGTACTGCTTCGGAAGTGAAAAGTTCATGTCTCAGTCCGTATTTCTGCCTCATTCTGTACTGGACGTGCACATCTTCAACACGGTGTCTCTGCGCTGGGTGAACGTGATCCCGGTTCCCACTGGAAGTAGAGAACATCAGCTGAAGGCGAGCTGCATGGTCCCTGGCCACACGGCTCTGCTCGTCGACAACACCGTCTACTTCTGGGGAGGGTGGACCTTCAGGGATGTTCTCTATGCCTTTGACGTGGACGCCCACAGATGGTTCAGACCCCGGGCGTCTGGTACTGCTCCAGAGGGAACGATGGGCCACTCCGCCTGTGTCTTGGGGAAGCTCATGTATGTTTATGGAGGAAGAAGGCTGTCACAGACCGTACAATGTACTAATGGTGTGTACAAGTTGGACACCTGCACAATGGTCTGGTCTTCAATCAACACCAGAGGCACTCTGCCACCTGCTTCTCATTGGCACTCTGCAAACCTCATCGGAACAAAGATGTTTGTATTTGGGGGGTCCGGCGAGGCTGATGGATCTTTAAACAACGACATCAGAGTGTTTGACACAGAGACCGACTTCTGGCTGAGCACACCTTCTGCACAGCTGCCTCCAGAAGAACGTGATTGTCATCTATCTTTTGCCTACAATGGAGAGCTGTATATATATGGAGGCCGTCTTATCACCAGATCACTCAGGGTGGTAAAGCCCGGAGATATGTGGAAATATGATCCAAAGACCTTTTCCTGGAAGGAGTATATGACCAAGACAGGCCAACATAACCCAACTGATGGTTGTCGGTGCAGTTGCATTGCGGGAGATCATGTCTTCCATTTTGAAACAAATACAATCGTCATCTTAGACTTGAATCCTAGTTTGAGGACGCTTTGTAAGAGGGCAGTTATTGACTATGGTCTGAACAAGGAGTCAAAACTCCCTTATGACATCACGTGGGAACTGGCAGCCATGACTGGAGCACACAGAACCCCAATCAGAAAGAAGTGGAGTATGTGTAGAATGACATGATGATTTTTATTATTCAGAGCGACTGTGGCTCAAGAGGTAGTGCAGGTCGTCCAATGATCCATAGGTCGGCGGTTCGAATCCCGGCTCCTCCTGTCTACATGTCGAAGTGTCCTTGGGCAAGACCTTGCATGGCTTCCGCTGCAATCGGTGTATGAATGTGTGGGTGAATGTAATACACAATCTATGTAAAGCGCCTTAGATAAAGGCGCTGTATAAATGCACCATTTACCATTATTATTGTGAGATTGTGGTATAGCCAACTCGGGACTCTAGCTAAACTGTCGCACTGACCCTATGGGAGCCCACCCAGGGCAAAGAAGACCCTATGGGAGCCACCCCAGGGCAAAGAAGACCCTATGTGAGCCACCCCAGGGCAAAGAAGACCCTATGGGAGCCAACCCAGGGCAAAGAAGACCCTATGGGAGCCAACCCAGGGCAAAGAAGACCCTATGGGAGCCAACCCAGGGCAAAGAAGACCCTATGGGAGCCAACCCAGGGCAAAGAAGACCCTATGGGAGCCAACCCAGGGCAAAGAAGACCCTATGGGAGCCAACCCAGGGCAAAGAAGACCCTATGGGAGCCCACCCAGGGCAAAGAAGACCCTATGGGAGCCAACCCAGGGCAAAGAAGACCCTATGTGAGCCACCCAGGGCAAAGAAGACCCTATGGGAGCCAACCCAGGGCAAAGAAGACCCTATGGGAGCCCACCCAGGGCAAAGAAGACCCTATGGGAGCCAACCCAGGGCAAAGAAGACCCTATGGGAGCCAACCCAGGGCAAAGAAGACCCTATGTGAGCCACCCCAGGGCAAAGAAGACCCTATGGGAGCCAACCCAGGGCAAAGAAGACCCTATGGGAGCCAACCCAGGGCAAAGAAGACCCTATGTGAGCCACCCCAGGGCAAAGAAGACCCTATGGGAGCCAACCCAGGGCAAAGAAGACCCTATGGGAGCCAACCCAGGGCAAAGAAGACCCTATGGGAGCCAACCCAGGGCAAAGAAGACCCTATGGGAGCCACCCCAGGGCAAAGAAGACCCTATGGGAGCCAACCCAGGGCAAAGAAGACCCTATTGGAGCCAACCCAGGGCAAAGAAGACCCTATGGGAGCCAACCCAGGGCAAAGAAGACCCGGGAGCCAACCCAGGGCAAAGAAGCGTACCACTGCATGTAGACATGCTGTGAAGCGACATCTTTGGCTGACAACCTGATGTTAGATAGGAGAGTGTGGAGGGCAGCGATCCAGTAATCCCGAGTTGGTGCTGACTAGACCTCACTCTCGCAGTAACTAACTGACTGACTGACTCATTATTTTTTAATTTCATTAAATAATATTCTTGAGGGGTCTTTAGTTGTTTGTTTAATAAATACCTTGACAATGAAGGGAAAACTTCATGTTCGTGTTGGCACTTGGCACCGTTTGTTTTACATCACCTAATGATTAGGTGCCTCCAGAAGAACGTGATTGTCATCTATCTTTTGCCTTACTGTAGCGGTTGAATCAGTGCTGTGAGTCTTTATAGATTATTGCTGCATGGGATTTGGTACAGTTCATAGTGAAATATTTACATATATGGTACTTACCATAACCATGAATGTAACCTCCATTTATATTTATTTACATTTACTTACCTCTTACTTCCTGCAAGCAACTATCGACTAATTTCCCCATACGAAATTAGGTCTTAAGTTCATTGTTGCAAGTGATTGACCAAGATAGGGGTACTTAGACATATCTTTGGTAACTCATAGCCATGTTTGTTTCTTAAGTTGTTTTTTCCTGACCACAAATTATACAAATATAATAAACATAATGATAATAAACTTTATTTGTATAGCACCTTTTCATGAGATGAAATGCAGCTCAAAGTGCTTTACAAAACAATAGAAATGAAGAAAATTAAATACAAAAAAGAAACATTAAAATAATAGCAGTTATGCAATACAGTGCGGACCTTGTTTTTTAATTGACACTTTTTTAGGCACATGGATCAGGTCAGCAGTGGAGGACCACTATTACCCGGTGTAACAACAACAGTGTTATTCAGACAGATGCCAGGTTCATGGTTCACCTGGTGTCCTAGTTCATTGAGGCCCTACCTACACCATCTCTCTGCATTCACGTGATTATTTACCTTGGATAAACACCTTAACTTCAAATTTCATATTGATTCCTTGTGCAAAAAGCTTAAATTCACTCTGGGTTTCTTCTACAGATTGAAGGCTTGTTCTGCTTGTTCAGCTCGTAAAAAACTGGTCATTGGTCTCTTTCTGTCGCAACTGGATTATGGTGATACCATTTATAGGTTTGCATGCTCCTCAACCTTGACCAAATTGGATCCCTTGTACCATGCTGCATTGAGATTCATAACAAATGCACCTTTCAGAACACATCACTGCACGTTGTATGCTGCAGTCGGTTGGTTCTCATTGGAAGTTCGCAGGCTTCAGCATTGGCATATTTTCATTTATAAAGCCATTCTGGGTGACCTGCCGTCTTACATTTCATCCAACTTCGACCTGGTCCAAAACGGCCTAAACCTCAGGTCAAATGCTTGGCTGCGGCGTGTAGTACCAGCATTCAAATCCGAGGGGGGTAAAAAGTGTTCCCTTGAGAAGTTTCAAAAGGATCATTTTTGATGTACAATCCAACACTTGCACATGTTTGGACATGTACTAGCTTATGTTCATGCCTATATATTTATTATATCGGCTCAGATCGTGTAGATTGTGTATATGGTGTATTTTGCCATGCTACTAAAAAGTAGGACAGGTGACTTGTATTTATGCATAGGTACTTTAAGGTGTATTATGGATGTTGTATATGCTGATTCAAAATGTAACATTGACGATGTGGTATTGAAGTGTAACTTTTATTTCTGCCTCTTGGCCAGTTCCCACTTGTAAAAGAGACGCAGTCTCAATGTGATTTTACTGGTTAAATAAAGGTTAAATTATATGCTCCAGTATCTATAATGTATCATAAACGTGTGGCGTACTTGAAAGGGAGAGAAAAAAGAACAGTATTACTGTTACTGACAGTGTCTCACCTGTATGTTTCACGTGAAATTGACCAATGCATTTGCCAAAAGCTCTAACTAAAGTGGTTCTTCCCGTGTGACTCCTCGTGTGTTTTAAGTTTTTATTTTTCTAAAGTATTTGCCACAAACTGTACAAGTAAATGGTTTTCCCCCGTATGAGTCCCCATGTGCTTTTTTAGATGACAGTTTATCTTAAAGCCTTTGCTACAAACGTTACAAGTAAAGGGCCTTTCCCATGTACGAGTCCTCATATGGTCTTTTAGAATAAATGTGTTACCAAAGCACTTGCCACAAACTGTACAAGTAAATGCTTTCCCCCATCCCCTGTATGAGTCCTCGGGCTGTATTTTGCACGTCTTAAGTACGAGGTCTTATTACCTAACATGAGTAAACTAAAGACCTGGAGGCATGATCAATGCCATTTGGCTATTCTGAGTGGCCAAAGAGCATTGATCACGCCTTTACCCTAAAGCCTTTGCTACAAACGTTACAAGGGCCTTTCCCCTGTATGAGTCCTCATGTGTGTCTTAAGATTATACACTAGATCAAAGCTTTTGTTACAAACTTTACAAGTAAATGGCTTTTCCCCTGTATGAGTCCTCATGTGCACTTTAAGTTGGTGGACTCTCCAAAAGCCTTTGCTACAAACAATACAAATAAAGGGCCTTTCCCCTGTATGAGTCCTCATGTGCTCTTTTAGATGACTGTTATTCTTAAAGCCTTTGCTACAAACGTTACAAGTAAAGGGCCTTTCCCCTGTATGAGTCTTCATGTGCTCTTTTAGATGACTGTTAACCTTAAAGCCTTTGCTACAAATGTTACAAGTAAATGGCTTTTCCCCTGTATGAGTCCTCATGTGCACTTTAAGTTGGTGGACTCTCCAAAAGCCTTTGCTACAAACAATACAAATAAAGGGCCTTTCCCCTGTATGAGTCCTCACGTGCTCTTTTAGATGACTGTTATTCTTAAAGCCTTTGCTACAAACGTTACAAGTAAAGGGCCTTTCCCCTGTATGAGTCCTCATGTGCTCTTTTAGTTTCCATTTGTTAACAAAGCATTTGCTACAAACTTTACAAGTAAATGGTTTTTCCCCCGTATGAGTCCTCATGTGATCTTTTAGACTACCCATTGTTAACATGCCTTTCCCACAAACTTCACATGTAAAGTTACAAGTAAAGGGCCTTTCTCCTGTATGAGTCCTCATGTGCACTTTTAGATATCTTTCATGACTAAAGCCTTTGCTACAAACTTTACAAGTAATTGTTTTTTCTCCTGTATGAGTCCTCATGTGAACTTTTAGATTACATTTGACAGCAAAGCCTTTGCTACAAACTTTACAAGCAAAGGGCTTTTCCCCTGTATGACTCATGTGAACTTTTAGATTACTTTTGTGACCAAATTTATTGTCTGATTCAGAAGAGTGTAAAGAGAGGAGCTGGTTATCACCAGTTGGTTGTGATGTTCCACAGTCCTCTACATCAGCTTGTGTATTCATGTGTTGAGTTGAAGTGCTGGCTAGAGGCTCTGTCTCTCTGCCTTCATCATCATCACCATCATCATCATCACTTTGCACTGCAAGTGCAAAGTGATCCTCCACTGATCTTTGAACTTTACAAGTAAAGGGCCTTTCCCCTGTATGAGTCCTCATGTGCTCTTTTAGATGACTGTTATTCTTAAAGCCTTTGCTACAAACGTTACAAGTAAAGGGCCTTTCCCCTGTATGAGTCCTCATGTGCTCTTTTAGATGACTGTTATTCTGAAAGCCTTTGCTACAAACGTTACAAGTAAAGGGCCTTTCCCCTGTATGAGTCATCATGTGCCTTTTTAGTTTAGATTTGTGAACAAAGCATTTGCTACAAACTGTACAAGGAAAGGGCTTTTCCCCTGTATGACTCATGTGAACTTTTACATTACTTTTGTGACCAGATTTATTGTCTGATTCAGAAGAGTTTAAAGACAGGAGCTGGTTATCACTAGTTGACTCCCACTCATCACTGTCAGCTGCATTGTCTGAATCAGAAGAGTGTAAAGAGAGGAGCTGGTTATCACCAGTTGGTTGTGTTGTTCCACAGTCCTCTACATCAGCTTGTGTATTCATGCGTTGAGTTGAAGTGCTGGCTAGAGGCTCTGTCTCTCTGCCTTCATCATCATCACCATCATCATCATCACTTTGCACTGCAAGTGCAAAGTGATCCTCCACTGATCTTTGAACTTTACAAGTAAAGGGCCTTTCCCCTGTATGAGTCCTCATGTGCTCTTTTAGATGACTGTTATTCTTAAAGCCTTTGCTACAAATGTTACAAGTAAAGGGCCTTTCCCCTGTATGAGTCCTCATGTGCTCTTTTAGATGACTGTTATTCTGAAAGCCTTTGCTACAAACGTTACAAGTAAAGGGCCTTTCCCCTGTATGAGCCATCATGTGCCTTTTTAGTTTAGATTTGTTAACAAAGCATTTGCTACAAACTGTACAAGCAAAGGGCTTTTCCCCTGTATGACTCATGTGAACTTTTAGATTACTTTTGTGACCAGATTTATTGTCTGATTCAGAAGAGTTTAAAGACAGGAGCTGGTTATCACTAGTTGGCTCCCACTCATCACTGTCAGATGCATTGTCTGATTCAGAAGAGTGTAAAGAGAGGAGCTGGTTATCACCAGTTGGTTGTGATGTTCCACAGTCCTCTACATCAGCTTGTGTATTCATGCGTTGAGTTGAAGTGCTGGCTAGAGGCTCTGTCTCTCTGCCTTCATCATCATCACCATCATCATCACTTTGCACTGCAAGTGCAAAGTGATCCTCCACTGATCTTTGAAGTAGCTTCCGTTTAATCAGAAAAGACTCTGGTTCCTCCTGGACCAGACTGGACCTCCTCTCCTTATGTTCAGGGGAAAGCTCTTCTTTAGGCAAAAGATAAAATGAAAGATATCCATTAAATGTTGAACTTAACATTTTCTATGCAGTGTTCAAACAATTTATCTTTGACGCAATTGGTTAGATTGGTTAGACCTACAGTCAGTCAGAGGCACGCAGCCTGCTACGTAACACTCAAGCGACAAGTAGGAAGTGGCCTTTATTTTTATTCTTTTGCAACAGCGTTACAGTTTTCCCCAAAAAACATCTGCTCCAGTCGGATATATGTTTACCAACTCTGCACGGCGATGTATTAAAGAGGTACGTGTTTCTAAACTGAATGGTTAAATCCCTGCTTAGTTATTAATTACCATGTTTAGAATGAATCATGATGGCTTATCTTGTAGGCTAATGTAGCGTAGCTATACATGATGGCACATTTGTAGCCGTCACTATTTATTTTCATATATTATGACTGTCAGCAAACCTGATTTTCGTGGTCATAATGTGTTAATGTGTGTTTTTCTGTTGTTGTGAACACTCCATTCTGCTTTCTGAAAATAGTGTGATGTGTGGCAGAGGATGAAGTCAGTGAGTGATGAGAAGAGACGCACTGATTGACTTCAGGTGGTGGACGCCAGTCACCACCTGAAGTGGTAAAAATGTCAATGTAAAAATGTCTACAAACTAGGAGTGCAAGTAGCTGTATAATACTACAAACTAGTGTACAAAACGTAACCGAATGGACCCTTAAAGGACCATAACTAAACAGTCTATATTAGCTAACAATAGATGTATATACTGTATATAGATACCTTTATTATCCCGCGGAGGGAAATCAGTAAATACAATAGATTAAGCTTTAAAGGCTATTCTGAATCACGTGGATGTGCTAGAGAGCTAGGGATCTGGTCAATATATGAAAATGGCTTTAAGTAATAAAGCAGGCTATACATGATATAAACATCCACGGTACATCATTATCAGACCTAAATGTTTCCCTCAACTTCCAAATTTAATGTAGAAATATTTATAGCCCTTAAATGTCAAGCTTGCACTTTGCCAATTTAACATTGAGGTGCCCACAATGTTTAAGTGCCCACTCTTCCTGTTGGTATAGAAAACTTGGTAATGATAGAGAACATACCAGAACATATTTCAGTCATATTTCATCACAATCTTTCAATGGAAAAATAACATTCTGCTTTGTCTTACTATTTCAGGATGTACTGTACACCAAGAAGAAGTCATTGTGCTGCTTTTGCTATTTGTTTCAACTTTTACATAATTCTGCAGTAATTTTTCAATTAAAACCCACAAAGGTCTGTCAATTGTCATCTTTATTAATACATTCAGACTATAGTGGTAATACCTCACATGTAAATATCTCACATGTTATTAGCAATGTATTTGTGACAAAGTACAGCGCTTTAGGACATTTATTGCGTTATTCTACTGTACTCTGTGCTGTGCTACTCTGAATTGGACTGTACTCTGTACTATACGTTACTGTACTCTCGCAATGGACCACACTGAACCGCTTAAGAACTGGGGTTGGACGCTGCAATGCATCAATGCAGAAGTGGGGATTGGTGGACAGTGCGGCATGTGAGTGCGGTGACCCTGAGCAGACCGCAGACCACATCATAAACACCTGCCTCTTATACAGACCACCCTCTGAAGCCAGCCTCTTGGACCTGGGACCAGAGATGAGGGCGTGGCTCCACGACACTGAGTTGGACCTCTGACGTTACACCAAAGAAGAGTTCTAGCGGTTGATCCACCCGGACGGTAAATACGCTAATTTGGTATGGAACGCTCGGCATGTTTTTTTCCCAATGACAAATGGATACGTGTCTTCATATACGGTAAGAAAACAGCTTGTGCGAAACTCTCCTTTAAAGGTGTAGTGAAATGAAAAAGACGTTTTTCACACTTTTAGACCATATCCGTGGTCATCCTATGGCCATACCTAACAATGGATGCCAAAAAAAAATCATTTGTGTGTTTTTATATCAAAGATCCATAAAAACGATTGTATTATTTATTTATTAAAACGAAAACGTGCTGCGTGATGACGTGTAGAGATACACATCGATAAAAGCCAATAACAATGAAGCTCACCCGTTTAATGCCCCATATTGGCGCATCCATCCATCACAGCTGCTATTGATTACAGAATACTCCGTTTTTATTTCCATTCCAGATAACATCCAGGCAGTGTATTACTCACTTTCAACTTAATCATCACGCTAAAATATGGATCTGAAAACATTATAGGGTAGAAATAAGCCACATAACAGTAAACTGGTTGTGCTGGCCGACCATCTGATATATAAACAAACACACACCACGCTGTTGCGCATAGCATTAGCCACCGTCCCTAGCTACCGTCCCATCGCCTGAAGGGATGCGACGCTCTGATTGGTTCAGAAACTTCAGACCGGTGTTTCATGTTGAAACACCATTTTCATGTTGTTCACCATTTCCGTTTCACTACACCTTTAAGTAATGAAGGAGGTTCTTCAATGCGGTGCAACACATTTACGTTTATTTTACTGCACTGATCTGAATACTACTTCCAGCTGTCTGTCATACAATACAGTCAATAGAAATCAGTACAGTAACTGTAAAGAGTAAAATACCCATACTGTACCGTACTATACTGTACTGTAGCCTACTGTGCTGTACAATACTACACTGTATTGTAGCATACTGTACGGTACTGTACCTAACCATACTGCACTGTACTGTACAATACTGTCCCATACTGTACTGTATGGGACAGTATTGTACAGTACAGCAGTACTGTACAAAAAACAAAACGTATCGCCCACCCGTTATTGCCTTCTTCCCATTTGCGACGCGTGGCGCTAGGATGAGGCCCGCGAAATTCTAGTAATGGTCATGCATGAAGTGACAAGCTACTAACTAACTGACGGGAAATGTACGTTTTCATTAGTAAATGCAACCTGCAGTCACAATAATATCGATTAGCATCTTTGTGACAGGCCTAAACATTCTCCCCTTCCTCCCCACACACACAGGAACCGTTTGGACGTGGGTTTTGACATATAATGATTTTAGAAATATTAAAATGTTCCCCTTACACATAAGATCGGTAAAGTCGATCGTGAGAAGAAACAATCTGTGATTGGGATCGGTCCCAAATAAACCTGATCAGAGCACCCCTACTGAAGTGGCAAAACATTTTTTGGATTGCATCAAACTCACATTGCCACTCAGTCACTCCAAAACATTTTGTTTTGTTTCTGAACCCACCCCCATCTGACCTAGAATAATGTATGGGCTGCTATAGTATGACTTTTAGACTTGAATTAATTAGTGATGCTTATTTTTAAGGGGTGCTATATACAGGTTTAAAGGTGCAGTGAAATGAAAAATACGTTTTTCACACTTTTAGACCATATCCGTGGTCATTATATGGGCATACCTAACAATGGATGCCAAAAAAAATTGAAAATTCTCATTTCTGTGTGTTTTTATATCATCCATAAAAACGATTGCATTATTTATTTATTAAAACGAAAACGTGATGCGTGATGACGTGTAGAGATACACATCGATAAAAGCCAATAACAATGAAGCTCACCCGTTTAATTCCCCATTACTGCGCATCCGTCCATCACAGCTGCTACTGATTACAGAATACAAAGTTTTTATTTCCATTCCAGATAACATCCAGACAGTGTAGGCTATTACTCGCTTTCAACTTAATCATCAAGCTAGAATATGTAGGCTATCTGAAAACATTATATGGAAGAAATAAGCCACATAACAGTAAACTGGTTGTGCTGGCAGACCATATGATTTATAAACAAACAACAACACGCTGTTGCGCATAGCACCGTCCCTAGCTACCGTCCCATCGCCTGAAGGGATGCGACGCTCTGATTGGTTCAGAAACTTCAGACCAGTGTTTCATGTTGAAACACCATTTTCATGTTGTTCACCATTTCCGTTTCACTGCACCTTTAATGTTTGTTTTTAGTTAAATGTTTGTTTTAAATACGCCATTGAAAATGAAGGGAAATTTTACATCATATTGTCCCTCATTATTTCATAATTGTCTCTTGTTAATGGCATTTAATGCTTGTGTTGGCACCGTTTGTTTTACATCACCATTACATCACCTAGCCGCAATTTGCAACTCTAGATTTCTTTACAATGAGTTGAATCTAGAGTTGCAACAAGCTCCATCCACTTCCTATTCATCATTTTTGGTTTGTG
Source organism: Protomyctophum parallelum (assembly GCF_964188405.1). Lineage (NCBI taxonomy): Eukaryota > Metazoa > Chordata > Actinopteri > Myctophiformes > Myctophidae > Protomyctophum > Protomyctophum parallelum. The sequence continues at coordinate 40,515,451 of NC_139719.1, forward strand.
ATCTGCTTGTCTTAAATGACGTTAAACTCACCAACATTGCAGCTGCAGCCCAAGCTTGAATTATCCTCTTTCAATCTGCCGAGCTTGTTTTTCATAAAAATCCACCGTAGAGATGTTATGAGCTACTTTCTGTCAAGACATCCTCTGCAAATGATTTTTTTTTTTAAGTGTTGCAGTTTGGAAGCACTCGTTTCTGTTAACGGGTCGCGCTGCTGCCTCCTGCATTATGTGCAAATTCGAAACAGGTTGTACGCAGGGCCGTTCAGTGACGTACGACGAGTGCTTCCAAACTCCAGCACTTAATAGAAAAAGAATCACTTGCAGAGGATGTCTTGACAGAAAGTAGCTCATAACATCTCTACGGGGGATTTTCATGAAAAACAAGCTCGGCACATTGAAAGAGGATAATTCAAGCTCGGACTGCAGCTGCAATGTTGGTGAGTTTAACGTCATTTAAGACAAGCAGATCACAAACCAAAAATGATGAATAGGAAGTGGATGGAGCTTGTTGCAACTCTAGATTAAACCCATTGTAAAAAAATCTAGAGTTGCAGATTGCGGCTATACATCACCTAATCAACAAGAGTTAGACTTTAATTATATTAGCACCCCTCACTTCACACGGGTGTGATTTATATTTTTTACCTGAGAGAGTGTGGCACCTTTTCTTCCCATGTAGTAATGTCAATGTTGACACATCAACCTCCTCTTCCATGTTCTCCTCTTTAATGTGTGTAGGTTGTGGTTCCTCCTTAACCAGACTGGACCTCCTCTCCTCATGTTGTGGTTCCTCCTGGACCAGACTGGACCTCCTCTTCTCATGTTGTGGTTCCTCCTGGACCAGACTGGACCTTCTCTCCTCATGTTGTGGTTCCTCCTGGACCAGACTGGACCTCCTCTCCTCATGTTGTGGTTCCTCCTGGACCAGACTGGACCTCCTCTCCTCATGTTCAGGGGAAACCTCTTTACACACAGACACTAGGAGGAGAGAAGAGCTATAGCATCAGCACAATACTCAAAGTGCTTCTCTAAACGTATTACATTTATTCTCTATTTGTCAGCTTAACAAACCTGGTGTGTATAATATGACTTGTGGCTGTAAAAGGACGTCCAGAAGTTTGTCTTGTCTCTTCAGCAGAGTTTCTAGTGTCTCCATCTCTCTCTGGAAGAGGCTGAACATGAATCCTGCAGCAGTGCTGAGGCGCTCCAACACAAACACTCTGACAAGCTTCATCTGACCAGCATCACTCTGCTGTTTATCCAAAACACACAACATCTCCTCTCCCACCGACGTCAGGTGTTCATTTATCGACAGCCTCAGCCTTATAGAGTCCGTTTGACGCATCCTACCTCGTTTGTAAGACATTTTTCACCACGCTGATTTGTTCCTCGCCGCCATGAAAAATAACACGCAGGGGAACAACGAGGTTCACGCGCATGCGCAATAGTAGCAGCCTCTTCTTTGCTTTACGGCAGATGGCAACCATGGTAACCAGTTTGTGGTGCATTACCGCCACCTTGTGACCCAAATCTTGGATCAACCTAAAATCTATCTTTACTATATCAAATCCCTCTTCCAATCAATACGTGGTTATGGCACTGCTCAAAAAATATGATAACTAGTCCTTACCCGTTCAAACATAATTTATGAAGACAAATTATGTACAGTGTGGGTACAGCGTAGTGATGTAATAGATCCTATTATTGATGTATGTATTTTGAGGTGTAGGCCTAATCAGTCTGGTGTCAGAGGCGCTTGCCCGGTGTTGGGTGAAATACGTTGAATTTCATATCAAGGCCCATTAAATATAGGCTACTCTGCATTTGAGCCAAGGACCATTTAGCCTCTCAGACCAAAACTAAAGAATTTTGTTGTTGTTGATCAAAATAACAATTCTTCTACATTCTCTAATTGTGTAGAGTGTAGTGTTTAGATGGTTCTGTTATGACTTCTCTTCTGCATGTTGTAGTGTTTAGATGGTTCTGTTATGTCTGCATGTTGTAGTGTTTAGATGGTTCTGTTATGACTTCTCCTCTGCATGTTGTAGTATTTAGATGGTTCTGTTATGACTGCATGCTGTAGTGTTTAGATGGTTCTGTTATGACTTCTCCTCTGCATGTTGTAGTATTTAGATGGTTCTGTTATGACTTCTCCTCTGCATGTTGTAGTGTTTAGATAGTTCTGTTATGACTGCATGTTGTAGTATTTAGATGGTTCTGTTATGACTTCTCCTCTGCATGTTGTAGTATTTAGATGGTTCTGTTATGACTTCTCCTCTGCATGTTGTAGTATTTAGATGGTTCTGTTATGACTTCTCCTCTGCATGTTGTAGTATTTAGATGGTTCTGTTATGACTTCTCCTCTGCATGTTGTAGTGTTTAGATAGTTCTGTTATGACTGCATGTTGTAGTATTTAGATGGTTCTGTTATGACTTCTCCTCTGCATGTTGTAGTATTTAGATGGTTCTGTTATGACTTCTCCTCTGCATGTTGTAGTATTTAGATGGTTCTGTTATGACTTCTCCTCTGCATGTTGTAGTATTTAGATGGTTCTGTTATGACTTCTCCTCTGCATGTTGTAGTATTGAGATGGTTCTGTTATGACTTCTCCTCTGCATGCTGTAGTGTTTAGAAGATGGTTCTGTTATGACTGCATGTTGTATAGTGTCGTAAATCATCTGGTCAGGACACATGCCGTCGGTCAATGAAGCAGTCAGAACAGCAGATTGCAAAATTGTAACATGGATATATTTATTTTCAATATAAAAAAGGGTTCACAGGATGTTCAAAAAAGGGGGGGAAGGGGAAAAACGGGCAGGAGAAAAAAGGGTGAGTACTTAACAGGAAAACTAAAAGCACTGAAACTATTCCCTTTGTCTCAAACATTATATACCCCAGATTTTACATGGAACTGGACTTTGGCCAATCAGGGTATTCCACGTTAAATATCATGATCTCATATCTAGCCTCTGTCCATATATACGGGTGTATTTGGCCCAATCAGACTGTTACACGCTGACCAGTGTATGCGTCTGTCTCTGTGTGTGTCTGCGTGCATGTACATGCACATGTGACTAGGGGTGGTGTGCGCGTGTGTGCGTGATCCTGTGTGTGCGAAACTAAGTATGTAGTTTCGTGTTTATACATCAGTGTATATGCAGGACAGAAACTCTTACTGAAGGCGAGTAGTAGGCTACTGATCAAAACCATATGGCCTAAACTTCCCATTTCTGTATTCTGGTCAACAATATGACTGTTATGACTTCTCCTCTGCATGCTGTAGTGTTTAGATGGTTCTGTTATGACTTCTCCTCTGCATGTTGTATAGTGTTAGATGGTTCTGTTATGACTTCTCCTTTGCATGCTGTAGTGTTTAGATGGTTCTGTTATGACTTCTCCTCTGCATGTTATAGTGTTTAGATGGTTCTGTTATGACTTCTCCTCTGCATGTTGTAGTGTTTAGATGGTTCTGTTATGACTGCATGTTGTAGTATTTAGATGGTTCTGTTATGACTTCTCCTCTGCATGTTGTAGTATTTAGATGTTTCTGTTATGACTTCTCCTCTACATGTTGTAGTATTTAGATGGTTCTGTTATGACTGCATGTTGTAGTATTTAGATGGTTCTGTTATGACTTCTCCTCTGCATGTTGTAGTGTTTAGATGGTTCTGTTATGACTGCATGTTGTAGTATTTAGATGGTTCTGTTATGACTTCTCCTAGGTACTTGGAGTGATAGAAAAATCTGAGGTGGTACTTGGTGTAAAAAGGTTGAGAACCACTGGTGTAGAACTCTTAGAGTTAAATATCTAGAAGGGTCCATTTGGTTACCAACTCTCCATCATTTAGCTGGGGACCGGTCTGGAACCCCCTGAAGGAGCACTGGTTGAAAAGCGGTGCTATAGAGCGTCCTGCAGTTAAATGATGGAGAGTAAAATGAAACCAAATGGACCCATATGGGCCCATTTGGTTTCATTTTACACTCTCAAGAGTTACATTGTCAAGCTATTTAGTATTTTTTGCAGTTTCCCTGCTTGAAAGGGATGGCACAGACCATATGGAGATTGTAACTGGGTTTCACTCAAACAATGACCACACAGTTTCCTTCTTTTTACTCTTCTTTACTTTTTAGTTGAGTACAGTTGTACATTGTGTAAGTCAGTAAGTGGGTAAGTCAGGTGAAAAACCTTAAAGGGAAAATAAAAAACTAATGTAAGTATAATGCACATTAAATCAATACACATACTTTGCATATGTTTTAAACACCTGTAAATATCATTCTTACTTAATAGTGTCTCTTTATCAATTCATTTTAAATCAATTCATTTTTTGCTCAATTCGTTTTTAAACTGTTTTTAAACATAATAAACTCATGAAATGTGAATTAAATAAACTTAGTTAATTAGCATCATTGAACCATTTTTATCAATCAATACTCAATTCAAATGTATTTTAACTCAAATAATCATGTTCAATGTTAACTTCAAGGGTCATCAAGGGTCATCACAAACAACAACAAACAATGTCCATGAACTGGCATGCAACTGGCATGATCTTTCACATATAAACAGTTCTTTCTCACCGGCTGTCTCTCCAGTATTTATATGGCTGCATCCTTCTGCTCTGCTGTTGCAGTGTGTGTTGCTCCTCTTTGGATGCACACTGCTGTTTGTGTGGAGGTTTGTGTGTTTCCTGTGTTTGGCCAACGCCCTACTCTCAGGTGCAGTGAATGCACTGATGGTGATTAGTGAGGCAATTGGGGAGTGAGTGAGATTGTCAGTCAATGATTGTCAATGATTGACAGTCCAGATTTAACCCCTTGCTCTCCATTTCTCCAAGTTGACTTCACACCTCCCACTCGACCTTCCTGTGGAAACATCTGGGAGGTCGCACGTTACAGAGACAAACTTGGGTCCGGTTTGTTCTGCTCTTCAGTGGGAAGCAGGACGACCAGTCGCCTGACGTCTCTGTGAAGCACTGTTGCTGGGATCTCGAGTTTGAGTTTGTTAGACATTTTGTGGTTTGCTTTTGCTGTGGCAGGCCTAGTGACAGGAACCGGGTAGCTTGGGAAGGTTCTGACGTTGACATCCCTCACAATTCCTTTCCTGTCTGAGTTGACACTGACCACTCTTGCGATCCTGAATTGACCCCTCAGGGCGTTTTGGTCCGCCATCCAGACGATGTCACCGACTGCGACGTTTCTCTTGGCTGTGTGCCATTTGTTTCTTACGAATAGGTTTGGGCCAGCTAGTTGACTCCAGTGCCTCCAGAACTTGTTAACTTGCGCTTGCATTTCGTTAAGCCTTTTGTATGGATAGTCACTGAAGTTGAAAGTTCTCACATCTCCACTCTGCGATGCTCGTCCGAGCAGGAGACAGTTCGGAGTGATGAACTGAACGCTGTCTTCTCGGCTCTGTGTCCTGGCGTCAATTGGTCTTTCATTCGCAAGATTGGCTGCCATGTAGAGAGTTGTTTGGAATTCACTCCACCTTAGCCCTGTCTCTCCTCTGAGACTCTGCAGCGCTCTCTTGACGATGCGCACAGCAGCTTCAGCAGCACCGTTCCGGTGTGGAGAATCGGCTGGATGAATTTTCCATTTCCATTCTGTACCATTCTTGGCAGCTCTCTCTTCGAGGGTAGCTTTGTCAAGATTGGCAAGGAATCTGTACTGTTCTTCTAGGACTGGCTTTGCCCCTACTAGGTTGGTACCTGGATCTGACCAGATCTTCTGTGGATGACCTCTTAGTGCTGTGAACCTCTGGTAGGCAAACAGGAAACTTTCCGTGGACTGAGAGTTTACGAGCTCTGTGTGAATAGCTCTGGAGGCCATACAACAGAACACAACTCCCCAAACCTTCAGTGACACTCTTTTCTTGACATCATCTCTGACTTGGTATGGTCCGAAGAGGTCTACTGTTGTGAATTCGAATGGGGCAGCTGGTTCAGTCCTCTCTGGAGGTAGGTCACCCATTATTTGCTGGCATCTTTTTGCTTTTGTTTTTCTGCAGTGGATGCAGTTTTCGACCACTCTTTGAGCGATCCTCCGGCCCTTCACGACCCATGCTCTTCTTCTCATCTTGAGCATGGTTCCGGCCACTCCATCGTGGTTCTCCTCGTGGGCTTCTCGTGCTAGTAGTGTAGACACCCAGGCATCGTACGGCAAGATTGGGACAGCAACTTTGTCTTCATTGAAGATCTGCACACGACCCCCACAGACCAACAAGCCAGTCTCTTGGTCTCTGTATACCGCCAGCCTGTCTGTGGTTGTATTTGGGAAGGATGCACCTTGCTGTGCCGCAAGAAAGATGTCTCTCAGGGCGTCTTCTCTCTCTTGCACCGAGATGACTTGTGAAGTTGATACTGCCTCCCACTTTGGACTGTTGGCAGTTTGCTCTCCAACTTTCATGAACTTCCTCGCTGCTCTCCAAATCCAAGCAATTGTCTTGAGGAGTCGGCTGAGGTTGCTGAACCGCTTGACATCCACAAGGTTTTGGACAGCTGATCCTCCTGCTGGTGGCCTTTTTGGTTGTGTTTGGGTTCGAGTTGGTTCCTGATCCTGCTTTGGTTCTGATGGCTCCTCTGCTTTGTCATCCTTTGGATTTGACGGCAGTTGTGCCTTGGCCTTTGCTCTGGTCAGTGCAGCAACGAACGCCTTCTTCTGCAGTCTGTTGACACTGTCCCTGGCAGCTGTCACCAACTCTTTGGCCGATTTGATTGGCCACTCATTGACTGGTAACTTCAAGAACGTTGGTCCATTCTGCCATTCTGAACTTTCATCCAGGTCTTGAGGACTGGCCCCTCTGGTTATGCCATCAGCAATATTAAGAGGACCAGGAATCCACCACCAGTCTGGGATTGCTGTTGTGTTCTGGATCTCACCGATTCTGTTTGCGAAGAAGGTCTGATAACCATAGCTTTCTCTTTGGATTGCTCCGAGGACTGTCTGGCTATCGAGGATGTGGAACCACTTTCCAGCTTGGATCTTGCTGTGCTGCTCGAAGTACTTCTTGAGACGGGATGCAAACACTGCTCCGCACATCTCTGCCTTGACAGCATCACCTTTGTGGTCTAAAGGAGTTAGCTTCGCCTTGGACTCCACCAAAGCAACGACTGGGCCCTGGTCGGTGTTCCACCGAAGGTACATCACTGCGCCGTAGGCGTGCTCGCTTCCATCCGAGAATGTTATTGCCCAAGGTTCTCCAGTGAAGCTTGGAGGTGTTATGGCCCTGGTGAATGTAATCTGCCCGAGTTGCACATACTCCTCGAAGAGTCGGATTGCATCTTCTCTGAGGCTGTCTGACAATGCTGTATCCCACGTGTCTTTGACAGGGCAGTTGTCGCTCCTTGCCTCCTGGAATGCTCTCCGCACAAGGATGGCACCCTTCTGCTTGGCAGGAGTCACCAGGCCAACTGGATCATATAACCCTGAGACTTGACTCAGGAGGTCCCTCCTTGACAAAGGGTTTGGGGTTTGCTCTCTTACTTGGTCTAGTAGAAGGTTTTGGCCAAGTCGCATCTTCTTCTTTCTCCTTGAGAAGTTGATAGATGACATGACATGGAGCTTGTCTTCTTTCACAAGGTAACCCAGACCAAGAGCTTTGTTATCCTCGTCCCTCATCTGATTCGGGAGGACCATGTTGTTAACTTTGGTCTTACTTGCTTCGTTGTCATTTTCCTTCCTCCCACTTTGGCCTGAGAAGACCCAAGGCTTCAACTGGAAACCTCCAGCTTTTAGGATTTGCTCCACGTTTGCTGTGATGGTTTTCAGCTTCTCAACGTCGTTGTGAGACGTAAGGATGTCGTCAACGTAGCTTTCATTATGTAGCACTCCTCTCTCCTCTTCAAGGTGGGCGAAAGGAGGTAGGTTGGCTGTTTCTCGCATTGCGAGTTGTGCGATGCATCCTGCTGGTTTATCACCAATGTTAACTCTGGTGATCGCATACTCCTCCAACTCTTCGTCCTCTGAATCCCGCCAGAGGAACCTGTGGAGGTGCATCTCACGGTCTTCCAACCATACACTGTTGTACATTTTACGGATGTCTCCTAAGGCTGCGTGTGTTCCGCCTCTGAACCTCAGGAGGACAGCACGTATCTGGTTGAGGACGTCTGGCCCCTTCATCAGCAGGTCGTTCATACTGATGCCTCTGAACTTTTGACTGCTGTTCCAGACGAGTCTTACTGGGGTTGTAGTAGAGTGTGGGTTTGGTGCGATCAGATGACTCACAAACCATACTGGGCCTTTCCATGTGATGATCTGTCCTTTAGTCAACTTGATTGCCGCTCCTCGGTCGACCATATCATGCACTTGAGCTTTGTAGGCCGACTTCCACTCTGGTTCTTTGGCAAGCTGCTTCTCTGTCCTTAGGAACGTTGCTTCAACTGCACCTCTGTTGTTCGGCAGTGAGGCTGGATCCTCTAGCCAGGGATACTTTGCATGCCAATGTGGTTCTTTGCTGTGATCGTCGCTCATGACATAGGTGAGTCCTTCTTTTACCACCTCAAGCTCCCTTTCCTCCGCAAGAGTCATTTCTTTACCACCGGGCTGGCAGTTTCCGCACCGGCAGCCTCCACATCTGGGCTCGCATGCTGCACCAATGCTATCCCATTGCCACCATTCCAGGAAACTCTCTTTGTGGGTCGAAGCAGTCGATCCCTCAATTTCAGCTCCTTTGCTTGAGGCGTTTTGCTCTGGAATGCGGTTAGTGAGCTCTTCGTATTTCACTGCTGCTGCTCTCATTGATCTTGCAAAGTGCGTCTTTGACATGTGAGCTGACACTTCAACCTCCTCAAACAGTTTGGGGTGTGTTCCTCCAACTGTTTTCCCGAGTGGTCCATCCCACAGTACGAGGTCTCCCACGACTCTGACTCGCTGAGGAGCTAGCTGGCCTTCTCTGTGGCTAATGAGGAGTTCGACTTCTTTGGGCCTCACAAGCTCATCACGAGGTATGTCTGGGAAGAATGGCTGCAGCTGTTCAGGTGTCACACTTTTGTGGACGTCTGCAATGTTGTCTAGCCCATAGCAAACCAACTGATGTGCTCTCAGTGTGCCCTTGGGAGTGGATACACGGATTTTGAGGAGATAGCGCTTTGTCTTTACTTGGACTTTCATCCCGCCAACTCCATGGACAACGAGCATGATGTCTTCACTCTTCAGATTCAGACGGCTCGCCGCTCTGTGAGTGATGTAATTTGTGTCAGATGCTAAGTCGATGAGTGTCCCGACCTTCTGTCCGGCGTTAGCTGTGACGACAAGTAGCATCATGATCACTGGAAGCTCTTGCATTCCATTCTTTATCAGTAGACTCTGTAGGTCATTTGAGGTTTTGAAGACTCTGGAGGCGACATTTGAGAAAACCTCCCTGCACTGCTTTGCCAGGTCTGGTGGGAGATTTTTGATGAACTCCTCCTGAACCTCTGTGTACTTCTTTCTGCCTTTATCCTTTTCGGATTTGTCTGCAGACTTCTTTGACAGAGATTTGGGACAGAGGTAGAAGTGATGCTCGGGCCCCTGCTCGTCTCGGCAGTCTGGGTTCTTGCATATAAAGCCAGGTTTGCAGGGTGACTGGTTTTCGTGCACCTCAAGACATCTTGTACACGCACCCAGTTTCTTCACTGAAGCCTTCTTCTCTGCTGTATTCAGAGCCTTGAACTCTTTGCAGAAATAGAGCTTCTTCTTGTGCTTGGCATCGCCGCAGACTACACAGCCTTGGTCATCAGCTGCCTTTGTAGACTTGGTTCTGGCACTTTTCTGTTCATTTCTGGTGTCTTTCCAACTGGTGTCTTTCTTCCAACTTGGCTTATTTGGCTCCTCATCTTGTAGCAGCTCGAGCTCCTCATAGATGGTCTCCTGCTTCTTGAGGAATACTAAGAGATGGTCAAACCTTTCCTCTGGTGTCACACCATTACTTGGATTGGCTACATAGACAAGCCACTCCTTCTTGAGGGAGTCAGGAAGTTTACTTTCAATTGATTTTGTTACGAGGGGGTTCTTTATGGCGCCTGTGTCTCCGAGGTCACTCAGGTCACCGAGTGCCTTCTCCACGGCTTGAATCAACTCCACAATTTTCCTTGGTTGGCTACTTCTGACAGATGGCATCTTCTGTAGGTCTTCCACTATTTCAATGGCAATGGCCGTTCGATTGCCATAGCGGTTGTCTAAGACACGGAAAATGTCGTCTGCAGTGTTATAAGTAGTGAGGCGAAAGTCTTTCTTGATCCTATCGTCAAGACTGTCTAGTAACTGTATTTTCTTCACTTCTTTGGAGCCGGTTGGTTCTCCTTGTCTTTGGAGCGACTCCCAGTCTCTTCTCCACCTATGAAAGTCACGCTTGTAGCCAGAGAACGTGGGGAGAGCTGTGGGTTTCAGCTTAATGGTTGGGGTAAAGATGGGGGGACGGGCAGCAGTGTTAGTTGGTGCTGAACTTGCGTCTTCCTCTCGTCTTGCCTTTATGAACTCAGCCTTCCTAGAAACCTGCACAGTTACTCGGCTTTCAAGCTCTTTCAGCCGAATGCGGACGTCTCTCTGGTCTTCCACTGGAATCCACTGTTGCCATTTGGAATGAGCTTGCTTTGCAGTCTCAATCAGTGACTTCAGGTGACTGAGCCTGAATTCGTAGGCCTCATGGTTGCCATCAGGTCGTACTCCAGTGACACGGTCACATTCTACTTCAGCTAGTTCTATAGCCATAGACAGTTCATCTCGAAACTTTTGCCACAGATCATTTTTAATTAGCTCCCCAACCTCCTTCACCTTTAAGCCACATTCATTTGTGATCCTTGCTATGTCAGCTTTTTGCTGTTCGGTTAGCTCCACTGACTCTTCATCTTTGAGCTTTTCCTCCTCTTCAGCAATGAGACCTGCCATGACGTCGTCATTGGCTTCCATGACTTTGTCGGCTTCCATGGTGAGTTTATTGAAGCTCTCCTTGAGCTGATCTTCTGACATGTTGTCGTGATTTCTGATGATACTGTTTGCTAGTCGTGTGAAGGATCGTTTTGCTGTAGTCCGCTCATTTTTGAGCTGTTCAACTGTTATCCTGACTGTTGATTCAGCCATGTTGGATTTTAGGGTCCACTTCCTGTTTGCAAGGTGGATATTTTATTTTTCCAGGTCACTGTTTTTACTGTTCCAGCTCACAGCCCCGGTTTTTCACTGTCAAGCTATTTAGTATTTTTTGCAGTTTCCCTGCTTGAAAGGGATGGCACAGACCATATGGAGATTGTAACTGGGTTTCACTCAAACAATGACCACACAGTTTCCTTCTTTTTACTCTTCTTTACTTTTTAGTTGAGTACAGTTGTACATTGTGTAAGTCAGTAAGTGGGTAAGTCAGGTGAAAAACCTTAAAGGGAAAATAAAAAACTAATGTAAGTATAATGCACATTAAATCAATACACATACTTTGCATATGTTTTAAACACCTGTAAATATCATTCTTACTTAATAGTGTCTCTTTATCAATTCATTTTAAATCAATTCATTTTTTGCTCAATTCGTTTTTAAACTGTTTTTAAACATAATAAACTCATGAAATGTGAATTAAATAAACTTAGTTAATTAGCATCATTGAACCATTTTTATCAATCAATACTCAATTCAAATGTATTTTAACTCAAATAATCATGTTCAATGTTAACTTCAAGGGTCATCAAGGGTCATCACAAACAACAACAAACAATGTCCATGAACTGGCATGCAACTGGCATGATCTTTCACATATAAACAGTTCTTTCTCACCGGCTGTCTCTCCAGTATTTATATGGCTGCATCCTTCTGCTCTGCTGTTGCAGTGTGTGTTGCTCCTCTTTGGATGCACACTGCTGTTTGTGTGGAGGTTTGTGTGTTTCCTGTGTTTGGCCAACGCCCTACTCTCAGGTGCAGTGAATGCACTGATGGTGATTAGTGAGGCAATTGGGGAGTGAGTGAGATTGTCAGTCAATGATTGTCAATGATTGACAGTCCAGATTTAACCCCTTGCTCTCCATTTCTCCAAGTTGACTTCACATACATTATTGTTAAACATCTGCATTCATTAACTTAACACTATTAGAGAATGTAGAAGATTTTTTTATTTTGATGTTTGAGACGTTGAGACATTTCACTGTTGACGTCTCTCCTAATGGTAGCAACATCAATACAGCATGGAATTGTTGACAAAATCTTATCCAACAATAACACGTTTTGGGTCTGAGAGGCTATGAATGTCATCAAATGTGACTCCTTTTGATACAGAGACAGTCATGGCAGCCAATCTAACTGTTCAGGAGAGGAGATGGACTGATTTTCATTTTGTGTGTCTGTCTGTCCGTCCCTCCCTCCCTCCCTCCGTCCCTGGGTATGTCTGTCCAAGCACGAAAATAGCTTGTTTGGTAACTCTGTCAATTCTTGACCGTTTTGGACGCGGGGCGGCTCACCGGAACCGGGCCGGCACCCTGGCCGCGTTCCTGTGGGGACCCCCACACGGAGTTGCACCACTCACTTCACACAGGTGTGATTGTTTAATGCAAAATGAATTAAGATCATATATCTAACAGGGAGATATAATTAACAATAGATGCCACATTTATATGGATAAATCCATGAATCAATTGCCACGGCACCCCCCATGCCAAAACGCCAGCGCTCGCCCTGGTCTCCAAGCAGTCTGCCGTCAACGAGGCGGATGCGTGCCCTCAGGCGTCTTACTGTAGCGGTTGAATCAGTGCTGTGAGTCTTTATAGATTATTGCTGCATGGGATTTGGTACAGTTCATAGTGAAATATTTACATATATGGTACTTACCATAACCATGAATGTAACCTCCATTTATATTTATTTACATTTACTTACCTCTTACTTCCTGCAAGCAACTATCGACTAATTTCCCCATACGAAAGTTTAAATTAGGTCTTAAGTTCATTGTTGCAAGTGATTGACCAAGATAGGGCTACTTAGACATATCTTTGGTAACTCATAGCCATGTTTGTTTCTTAAGTTGTTTTTTCCTGACCACAAATGATACGAATATAATATACATAATGATAATAAACTTTATTTGTATAGCACCTTTTCATGAGATGAAATGCAGCTCAAAGTGCTTTACAAAACAATAGAAAAATTAAGAAAATGAAATACAAAAAAACATTAAAATAATAGCAGTTATGCAATACAGTGCGGACCTTATTTTTTAATTGACACTTTTTCAGGCACATGGATCAGGCCAGCAGTGGAGGACCACTATTACCCGGTGTAACAACAACAGTGTTATTTAGACAGATGCCAGGTTCATGGTTCACCTGGTGTCCTAGTTTATTGAGGCCCTACCTACACCATCTCTCTGCATTCAAGTGATTATTTACCTTGCTTATTGAATTAGCTCTGGATAAGATTGTCTGCTAAATGACTAATTGGTAAATTGCAATTGTATACCTGTATATGCTTCAGTATCTATAATGTATCATAAACGTGTGGCGTACTTGAAAGGGAGAGAAAAAATAACAGTATTACTGTTACTGACAGTGTCTCACCTGTATGTTTCAGGTGAAATGGACCATTTGCCTCATGTGTGTTTTAAGTGTTTTTATTTTTCTAAAGCATTTGCCACAAACTGTTACAAGTAAATGTTTTTCCCTGTATGAGTCCCCATGTATTTTTTTAGATGAGTTCATATTAAAGCCTTTGCTACAAACGTTACAAGTAAAGGGCCTTTCCCATGTATGAGTCCTCATATGGTCTTTTAGAATAAATGTGTTACAAAAGCATTTGCCACAAACTGTACAAGTAAATGGCTTCCCCCCCATCCCCTGTATGAGTCCTCACATGGTAAGTTGGACGACTCTTTACCCGATAGCCTTTGCTACAAACTTTACAAGTAAAGGGTTTTCCCCCTGTATGAGTAGTCATGTGCTCTTTTAGATGACAGTTTATCTTAAAGCCTTTGCTACAAACGTTACAAGGGCCTTTCCCCTGTATGAGTCCTCATGTGTGTTTTAAGATTACACACTTGTGCAAAGCTTTTGTTACACACTTTACAAGTAAATGGCTTTTCCCCTGTATGAGTCCTCATGTGCTCTTTAAGATTGTGGACTAAACCAAAGCCTTTGCTACAAACGTTACATGTAAATGGCTTTTCCCCTGTATGAGTCCTCATGTGGTAAGTTAGAGCACCCTTTAGAATAAAGCCTTTGCTACAAACTTTACAAGTAAATGGCTTTTCCCCTGTATGAGTCCTCATGTGGTAAGTTAGACCATGCTTAACACCAAAGCCTTTGCTACAAACTTTACAAGTAAATGGTTTTTCCTCTGTATGAGTACTCATGTGGTAAGTTAGACCATGCTTATCTCTAAAGCCTTTGCTACAAACTTTACAAGTAAATGGCTTTTCCCCTGTATGAGTCCTCATGTGCGTTTTAAGATTGTGCACATAACCAAAGCCTTTCCCACAAACGTCACATGTAAAGGACTTTTCTCCTGTATGAGTCCTCATGTGCAATTTTAGATCACCATTACGACCAAAGCCTTTGCTACAAACCTTACAAGTAAATGGTTTTTCCCCTGTATGAGTCCTCATGTGGCGAGTTAGAGCACCTTTTACCCTAAAGCCTTTGCTACAAACTTTACAAGTAAATGGTTTTTCCCCCGTATGAGTCCTCATGTGCTGGGTAAGATATGCCTTCTTATTAAACATTTTGCCACACTCTGTACAAATAAAACTTTTCTTCCCTGTGTGACTCCTAATGGAATCAGTTTGTTTTGTTGTTTTCAGGTCCTGGGACAGCTTGTTGCTCAACGACCAGGCTTGACCTTTCACATGTTGTGTCTTGTGTGATGTCGATGTGTTTAAATCTGATGGACCTTCCCTGGTCTCCTCTAACTCATCACTGTCTTCAGTGTCAGATTTATTGTCTGATTCAGAAGAGTTTAAAGACAGGAGCTGGTTATCACTAGTTGGTTGTGATGTTCCACAGTCCTCTACATCAGCTTGTGTATTCATGCGTTGAGTTGAAGTGCTGGCTAGAGGCTCTGTCTCTCTGCCTTCATCATCACCATCATCATCATCCTCCACTGATCTTTGAAGTAGCTTCTGTTTAATCTGAAAAGACTCTGGTTCTTCCTGGACCAGACTGGATCTCCTCTCCTGATGTTCAGGGGAAAGCTCTTCTTTAGGCAAAAGATAAAATGAAAGAAATCCATTAAATGTTGAACTTAACATTTCCCATGCTGTGTTTCCTCTGTTGTACTACAAGGAAGTAAACACTTAAGACAAACATTTCCTCCAACTACCACGGGAAATGTTAGCCATGGTGATGCTCGTTCTTAACGAGCATGATGGCAGACCTTCCCACTGTTTTGAGCTCCTTGCTACTTTTACAAAGCTAACGTGTACATGAGCGTTCAGATTTAAAATCTAAAGTGCTCACCTCCGGGGCCACTGATGTTAGAATTTTTCACAGGTGGGTATTAGCACCCGTGCATCCCGTAATATTCAATAAAAAGCATTTTGATTCAATCTGTGGCCATTTTCTCAAGTGCAATACACCTCCAAACACATAGGGGTGCGTAGTTGAAAGCATGGTGAAAGACTGAGAAACTGGTCAGCAACACATAATGCAAGGTTGCTAAAACCCACCCGAGCAAAACTCTAACATCCGTGGCTCCGGGGTGAGCACTTTATATTTGAAATCTGAATGTTTATGTAGACTTAAATGTTGTAAATGTAGCAAGGTGCCAAAAACAGGCTGCAGTAGCGTCATGACAGACAAAATCAACTCGATCAACTTTAACGGCATTTAAAAAAAACTTTATCCAATGCGCTTTACATAGATTGTGCATTACATTCACCCATTCACACACACATTCATACACAGATTGCGGCGGAAGCCATGCAAGGTACCAACCAGCACATCAGGAGCAATTTGGGGTTCAGTGTCTTGCCCAAGGACACTTCAACATGTAGACAGGAGGAGCCGGGATTCGAACCGCCGACCCATGGATCATTGGACTGGCCATGAGGAGTCTTGAGTGTACAGGGTTTGATGAGGTCAGATCAACATATGGAATGTCAGAACAGGTCAGCTCCATATATGGAGATCTAAGGGTGGCAGCGGGGGCAGTGTCTTGAGTGTACAGGGTTTGATGAGGGCCCAGGTAGGACCGGACCTTAATTTTCGAGACTGTTGAGAACGGCCCCAAATAACTTTGGGGCCGGCCCATCTAGAGTTTAAATGGACAGGTAGAGTTTAAATGGAGACATCGAAGAGAAAGAATGGATGGAGAAGGATCAATATATGGTATGTCAGAACAGGTCAACTCCATATATGGAGATCTAAGGGTTTGAGGTCAGATGTAGAGTTGCTGGCCAATATTGATGACATCAGGAACTCCATATATAGGCATTCCCATATATGGGCTTAATATTGATGACATCAGGGATCTCCATCCCTGATGATTTCACAAGGTATGACCATATAATGGTCACTGGGGTGACAAGCTAACTACGAGACAGACAGGAAATGCACATTTTCATAGTAAATGCGACCTGCAGTCACAATAATATCGATTTGCATCTTTGTGACAGGCCTAAACATTCTCCCCTTCCTCCCCACACACACAGGAACCGTTTGGACGTGGGTTTTGACATATAATTATTTTAGAAATATTCAAATACCCTTACGCATAAGATCAGTGTCAGTCGTTCTTGAGAAAAAACAATCTGTGATTGGGATCGGTCCCAAATAAACCTGATCAGAGCACTGGCAAAAAAGAGCCCAAACATCCAAAAAGAAAAGTCATATCATCTGTCATATGATTGCATTAAACTCACATTGCCACTCACTCACTCCAAAACATTTAGTTTTGTTTCTGAACCCACCCCCATCTGACCTAGAATAATGTAGGCTATGGGCTGCTATAGTATGACTTTTAGACTCAAATTAATTAGTGATGCTTATTTTGATTTAGTTTTATTTTACCTGAGAGGGTGTGGCACCTTGTCTTCCCATGTAGTAATGTCAACATTGACACATCAACCTCCTCTTCCATGTTTTCCTCTTTAATGTGTGTAGGTTGTGGTTCCTCCTTGACCAGACTGGACCACCTCTCCTCATGTTGTGGTTCCTCCTTGACCAGACTGGACCTCCTCTCCTCATGTTGTGAGGGTTGTGGTTCCTCCTGGACCAGACTGGACCTCCTCTCCTCATGTTGTGGTTCCTCCTGGACCAGACTGGACCTCCTCTCTTCATGTTCAGGGGAAACCTCTTTACACACAGACACAAGGAGGAGAGAAGAGTTATAGCATAGCTTAAATGACCAGTGTCCAGTCAGCTAGGATAAGACTTCCGGGTTACTTCCGCGTTGGAGCTAGCTAGGATAAGGCCTTCAGAATAAGAGGTTGAGACCTCGTAATTATTGTGTTCTGTTAAAAGTCATACATTTATTTGAAAAATGCATTTATGATGTATTTTTAAATGGTGAGTACTTATATGGGCCCTAAAAGTTTAATTTAAAATGGCTATAGTGTTAGTATCCCATTAAATTGGACACATTTGAGCTTGTAGATCAGCTATTATTTGGTACATTTGAATTGAAATCCTGATTTTTTTAAATTGGAATGCTGAAAAGCAGTGATGGGCAAGCTACTTGGAAAATGTAGTAAGCTACACTACCAGTTACTCTCTATTAAATATAGCTCAACTACACGGAAGCTATCCCCAGGGAATTGTAGCAAGCTACACTATAAGCTACATGGCAAAAGTAGCTAGCTACATGGACACTACTTTTTGGTTTAAATCAATATCATGAGTTCTCTCTATCGACAATATGGTATATGTATGCAAAATACATTTAAATAATCAAATTCATGAATTAATGTTCATATGATCATTTACTGTGTACAAAGAGGCTCTACGCACGCCAAAGTCCTTGTGGCAGTGCCGGCACACGGGAGAAAACTGTAGAGGAGATCTTGAATGAACAAGAAGGTGGCCGCACACACCAATAGCTAGAGTACCAATATTTATTAGGACAGCAGGTAAGACAGGAATATCCAACGTTTCGGCGGTTAAGCCTTCATCAGGGAATACAGGGCACATAATGGTTCACACTTAAATATGGTGCCAGATACCTTTCTTGTCACGCTGGATGTAGAGTCGCTGTACACAAATGTACCTCACGAAGGCGGCATCCAGGCCCTGGAACATTTCCTATTAGAGCGCCCTACCTCAGCCATACCCTCTAACTCGTGCATTGTCACTCTGGCTGAGATAGTACTTACACACAATTACTTCATGTTTCAGGATGACTATTTTCTACAAAAGAGGGGTGTAGCGATGGGGTCACCTATGGCCCCTAATTACGCAGGCCTGTATGTTGGGTACCTAGAGAAATCTAAAATTCTCAATCCTGCTCAAAACCCATTTTTTACAAATATAACTCTTTGGAAAAGATATATAGATGATGTCTTCCTTCTGTTTAATGGTACAAGAGAACAACTTAATAACTTCTTTTTGTTTGTTAACTCATGTTCAGATCATCTGAAATTTACCATGTCTTTCGATTTTCATTCTTTGAACTTTCTGGATCTACTGATCTGCAGGGGAGAAGATGGTGTTTTATATACTGACCTCTACACCAAGCCAACTGACCGAAACAGCCTACTGAGAGCTGACAGCTGTCACCCTCTACATCTAAAAAACAGCTTACCGTATAGCCAATTTTGCAGAGTCAAACGTATTTGCAAGAAACCTACGGATTTGAACCGGCATTTGACAAATATGCAGGCTAAATTTAAAGAACGGGGCTATTCTAATACCCAGATTGACAACGCCCTGGATAAAATCAATCAAAAACCCAGGTCTGATTTATTTCACAGACAGTCAGAAAACAAGACTCAGTCAACCATCTTTTCTACTACCTACTCTAAAATGTCTGAAAATTTCAGTCATATTATAAAAAAACACTGGCATATTTTACAATCTGATTCATTATTTAATAATACCTTTTCCAAACCTCCTCTGATTGTTTTCTCTCGTGGTCAGAGTCTTAGAAATCACTTGGTCAAGTCCGATTTACCCCCTGTCCCAACCCCTACTCAACGTGTATTGGCTCCTATTCCTAACGGCAACTATAAATGCGGCTCTTGTGCCCAATGCAACAGCACTCGAAAATGTCATAAATTTAAGCATCCTCATTCTGGTAAAAATATCCCCATCAGAGGCATCATTACCTGCACAACTAGGGCTGTCATTTACCTTCTGACATGCCCTTGTGGCAAGGCATATGTAGGTATGACTTCACGTGAATTAAAAGCACGCATAGCTGAGCACCGTAGCACTATTCGGTGCAAGAATATTATATATCGCCCAGGCCGTGGCGTAACGGTCTGGGCACCTGACTGGTAATCCAGTCGCAGTGTGCCGCGGGTTCGACTCCCGAGCCCGACACGGCCTTTACTGCATGTCATCCCCCCATCTCTCTTCAAAAATCAATAAAAGGCGTAAGCCGCAAAAAAAAAAGAAAAAAAAAAAGAATATTATATATCCTGTTGCCGCCCATTTTGTGGAAGCCAACCACCCTGTATCCTCTCTACATTATATAGGCATAGAAAAAGTGTCTGTATCTAGAAGAGGAGGACAGATTGATCAGCTTCTGCTTAAACGCGAAGCTTTCTGGATTCAGTCCATAAAAACACTATCTCCCCTTGGCCTTAATGTAGATTTTGACCTCAAATCCTTTTTGTAAAAATAATTTACAATCAAAATATTTTTGTACCTTTATACTTAACCTTTTAATTAATCTTTGGTAAACCCTTCTTTTAACCTTACTGTGATGGCCGCCTTCCCTCTTTTCACCTGCAGGTGACCTATACCTATACAGGCCGACTCCATAGAGGGGCATTTAGGTCTTTTGTCAGTAGTAAATATGTCTTTTCTATATTGATTGCATTGAATGTATTTAATTATGGATTTTAATTTTATCTTTGTATAGATATCGCTGTTATATGGTTCTTTATTTCACATTTTCTTTATTTCACATTTGCTTTTCTGCTGTAACCCTTATACATTGTAGTATCTCTATGACAAGGAATGTTTATTCCAGAGCCTCTTAGGAGGCCTTATAGTCATTTTTGAGATAAACTCTTGTATGTGAACTTGAGACACCACATGACCATGATCCCTACCCCTCATATCACAGGGACAGGTCTTATTTAACCCGTGTTCCCCTACCCCCTTCTGATTGGTTGCATGAATCTCTGGCACCATATTTAAGTGTGAACCATTATGTGCCCTGTATTCCCTGATGAAGGCTTAACCGCCGAAACGTTGGATATTCCTGTCTTACCTGCTGTCCTAATAAATATTGGTACTCTAGCTATTGGTGTGTGCGGCCACCTTCTTGTTCATTCAAGATCTCCTCTACATATGATCATTCAGAGCCGAAGAGTTTGATCAATCCTCAAGGGGGCCCGTCCCCCCCCCCCCCCCCCGCAGCCCCGCCTCCCCGCACCCCCCCCCCCCCCCCCCCCCCGCCGCAGCGCGGAAAAAAATAAGTTGTTTTCGCTGGTACTTTTAAAGCAGCTTCTATAGGCCAAGCCAAGGTGAGGAATATTATTATTATATGAGAGAGAGAGAGGGAGAGAGAGAGAGGGAGATATAGAGAGATACGGAGGGAGGGAGAGAGAGAGAGATCATAGGCGGCGGGTGCGTTTTATTTGGGTAGGCTACAGAATTGCGTTGGGGGGGACTGTCGCGGCCGAGCGAAGCGAGGCCGCCGCCGCGGATTTATTTATTTCCCAAATGGTCTAAAAATGAGTTATTTAGCATACTTTTACCAATGAATTAGCCTATACACAGACAGCGACTGATCAGCCTATTTTGGACGATATGGGTCTTTTCTCGAGTCAGTGTAGTCTCACTAGTCTGTGGTTAGGTCTCTTTGGTGAATTCTTGATCAGTGTTATTGGGCGCGTTCGGAAATAGCGCACTGAGCCCACTGTGCAATGCAAAGTGCAAACTAATAGGCGAGTGTGCTCCGGTGTGGTATTTCCGAACGCACCCTTTATGTCACGCCTCAAGAACAACTACAAAAGAAACCCGATTAGCACTTTTTAACACCTCTTGGACGGCCGGTGTCTCTCAAGACAGACTGTTGCCTGAGGAACAACAGGGGAGGCGCTGTTTTCCCGAATATTTGACGATGGGATTCTCAGATTGCCGGCGGAGAGGTCCAAAATGTTCGGAATTCCCAGAAAATATGTAATGTAAATGTAAAATGTCCACGAAAATCTTCATGGGGGCCGAAAGGGGCCCTAGGATTCTTCATGGGGGCCATGGCCCCGTGGCCCCCACAGACTCTACGTCGCTGTGATCATTTAACCAAAATAATGGTAATGTTAGGTGTGTGATGTCAAATAAAACAGACATTTTCAAATAATATTCCTATACCTCAAGTAAAATGTGCTTCTCGTGATCAATTGACCAATTTAATATAAAAGATATGAATTATCAACTATACTCTAGATCAGTGTTTCTCAACTTTTTCAGGCTGTGACCACCCAAAATAATCATATTTGACTTTTCTTTTCCCCACCCCAAAAATATTGTTAATTTTGCCTGCAGTGAAATAGCATCTATTAGTTAGCTGTTGAAAAAAAACAAGTGCACTGACTTATGTAATGTTTACGGTAGTTCTTTTTTTTTTTTTTACATAATTATTGCCACAGCGTCTATACTCTTTAAATACTTAATGTATTGTTTTAATGTGCAAATTAATCGTTTGTTTACTTTAGCGGTAACTTTTATTTTGAACACCACACAGAAAAGTTCTATCTGATCGCATTAAACAACATTGTAAGGGCCAAATGAGTAAGTACAATTATCAAGTGAATTTGTGACCATGGGGTGGCGCTGTTATCCTTATAAGCGTCAGGTTCACTGCAGGTACGTCACTGTGTTGTTCAAACACTGGAGCGAAATGTTTGTTGGTCTGAAATGTTTATTTTGTTTGTCTATGCTGATTATTGTTTATTCTGATCACGCAGATACTGATGCCATACTCACCATTTGGAAATAAACGTGTCAAAGGCAAGAGCTGCCTGCCTGTGTGTTTATTATGCATTGTGGGGCTGACACAGAACAAACAGTATGACATTTAAACAGTGCATCAACCAGGTCCATCTACGGGATCAACTCCTCGAGAGCTAAGACGGGGCTCTTATAAACATTAAACAATGTTAAACTCACTTTGCATGTTGCTTTGCCACTCGATGTGCCATTCACTTAAAGCATGCGCTTTGATGAATTGAACAATGTGGACCCTGTTGTAAACAAGTGTAATGCTTAATTGGGTCGTCCACTCACAGTTGACAGTCTTTGTATTGAGTTTGTGCTTAAAATGTACTGTCAATTCTACAAACTGTTAATAAATATTTCAATCAATCAATCGCATACCTTCTATTGTTGATTTTTCAGCTTAAGAAACCTGGTCTGTATAACATGACTTTGACTTCTTTACACACAGACACAAGGAGGAAAGAAGAGCTATAGCATCAGCACAACTACTCAAAGTGCTTTTCTAAACGTATTACATTTATTCTCCTATTTGTTGATTTGTCAGCTTAACAAACCTGGTCTGTGTAATATGACTTGTGGCTGTAAAAGGACGTCCAGAAGTTCGTCTTGTCTCTTCAGCAGAGTTTCTAGTGTCTCCATCTCTCTCTGGAAGAGGCTGAACATGAATCCTGCAGCAGTGCTGAGGCGCTCCAACACAAACACTCTGACAAGCTTCATCTGACCAGCATCACTCTGCTGTTTATCCAAAACACACAACATCTCCTCTCCCACCGACGTCAGGTGTTCATTTATCGACAGCCTCAGCCTTAGAGAGTCCGTTTGACGCATTCTACCTCGTTTGTAAGACATTTTTCACCACGCTGATTTGTTCCTCGCCGCCATGAAAAATAACACGCAGGGGAACAAGTTGTTCCGAACAACAACGTGGTTCACGCATGCGCAATAGCAGCAGCTTCTGCTTTACGGCAGATGGCAACCATAGCAACCAGTTTTTGGTGCATTACCGCCACCTTGTGACCCAAATCTTGGATCAACCTAAAATCTATCTTTACTATATCAAATCCATCTTCCAATCAATATGTGGTTATGGCACTTCTCAAAAAATATGATAACTAGTCCTTACCCGTTCAAACATAATTTATGAAAACAAATTATGTACTGTGTGGGTACAGCGTAGTGATGTAATAGATCCTATTATTGATGTATTTTGAGGTGTAGGCCTAATCAGTCTGGTGTCAGAGGCCCGGTGTTGGGTGAAATCACCCCTCAGCTAAACACCCACGTGACACTTGCCCGTGGGGTGAATACGTTGATTTTCATATCAAGGCCCATTAAATATACTCTGCATTTGAGCCAAGGACCATTTAGCCTCTCAGACCAAAACTAAAGAATTTTGTTGTCGTTGATCAAAATAACAATTCTTCTACATTCTCTAATTGTGTAGAGTGTAGTGTTACTTTAGATGGTTCTGTTATGACTTCTCCTCTGCCTGTTGTAGTGTTTAGATGGTTCTGTTATGTCTGCATGTTGTAGTGTTTAGATGGTTCTGTTATGACTTCTCCTCTGCATGTTGTAGTGTTTAGATGGTTCTGTTATGACTGCATGTTGTAGTGTTTAGATGGTTCTGTTATGACTTCTCCTCTGCATGTTGTAGTGTTTAGATGGTTCTGTTATGACTTCTCCTCTGCATGCTGTAGTGTTTAGATGGTTCTGTTATGACTGCATGCTGTAGTATTTAGATGGTTCTGTTATGACTTCTCCTCTGCATGTTGTAGTATTTAGATGGTTCTGTTATGACTGCATGTTGTAGTGTTTAGATGGTTCTGTTATGACTTCTCCTCTGCATGTTGTAGTATTTAGATGGTTCTGTTATGACTTCTCCTCTGCATGTTGTAGTGTTTAGATGGTTCTGTTATGAGTTCTCCTCAGCATGTTGTAGTGTTTAGATGGTTCTGTTATGACTTCTCCTCAGCATGTTGTAGTGTTTAGATGGTTCTGTTATGACTTCTCCTCAGCATGTTGTAGTGTTTAGATGGTTCTGTTATGAGTTCTCCTCAGCATGTTGTAGTGTTTAGATGGTTCTGTTATGACTTCTCCTCAGCATGTTGTAGTGTTTAGATGGTTCTGTTATGACTTCTCCTCTGCATGTTGTAGTGTTTAGATGGTTCTGTTATGACTTCTCCTCTGCATGTTGTAGTGTTTAGATGGTTCTGTTATGACTTCTCCTCAGCATGTTGTAGTGTTTAGATGGTTCTGTTATGACTTCTCCTCAGCATGTTGTAGTGTTTAGATGGTTCTGTTGTGACTTCTCCTCAGCATGTTGTAGTGTTTAGATGGTTCTGTTATGACTTCTCCTCAGCATGTTGTAGTGTTTAGATGGTTCTGTTGTTGCGTGTGGCCATGACATCACTCACACACATACTCAATGTGTCAATGTCATTCAATCATTGTCTGTGCTAATTCTGTCTCTCCTCCCCACTCAGACTGACACACCCAGACTGGCATACCTGCAGCAGATTCCCCTAATTGTCCTCTGCTGCAGCCCTCTCTATAAAAGCCAGCCAGCTCAGTGTCATGGCAGACACAGACCCAGCAACATCTCAGTCCCACACTATGCCGATACTTGTTTTCAGTTCATCTTAATTTAGTTTAGTTTGGCCTGGAGATGACCGGCAGTCATAGTTTTCGTTGTATTATTTAGTTGGTTGTAAGTTAGGGGAGGGGGGAAACAGCTTCGACGTCCCTACAGGGGGTGGCCTGGGGCCCCCCTCATTCTCCTGTTTTGGCCGGCATCTCCAGGTCTCCTTTTGTTCTCCTGAGTTGGTAAAGTACCTGACATTGAACCGTACTTTGTTTTATATTGTTTGTTGATCTAATGCTAAGTGGTTTAATAAAAACCGTTAAACTTGGGATTTTGTGATGTCCTTCCTTTATGTTGGGGTCTCCAATTCGAGCCACTTGTTGTACTTGCATACTTTGTTTGGAGACCGCAACACTGTTATGACTGCATGTTGTAGTGTTTAGATGGTTCTGTTATGACTTCTCCTCTGCATGTTGTAGTGTTTAGATGGTTCTGTTATGACTGCATGTTGTAGTACAATTACAATTTAGGCATTTAGCAGACGCTCTTAATCCAGAGTGATTTACAATAATCAAGAACAAAAGCATGGGAATACATCACAAAAGCATTTATCATAAAACATGCGTAAGCTAACAGTGGAATATCTATATTATGAGACTATACATATAAACTATATATATATACTACTATGCTATACATATGTACTATGGCGTGCTATGACTATATACAATGCAATTATAGTGCCGTCTACATAACATGCTATAAGTCTGTATCAGATGCTATCTAAGGTCACATTCATACCAGAGAGCTTTGCTGCGATTAAAACGAATCCTGCTGCGCATTGTCAGAAAGTGCGCTTCGTTTGGCAGGTGTGAAGGCTCATTCGAATCCTAATGCGCAGCAAATAACCGCATTTTACTCCGCCCAAAAACGTGGGTTTCGCTTCGCTTCGAATCGCACTTGACTACGATTCGGTGCAGGTGTGAATGCAATCCGCAGTAAATAAAGGAAATTAAGCAAACAATGTGGCGGGTGAGGAGCTGAACACAGTTGGAGACGGAGAAGGCATATTTTACGCAGCGCAAAGATGTCCCGTTACTGTGGATAGACGTGGTCGAATAAGTTGACTGAAGCCCTGATCGAAATGAGGACGTGTACATTAATCAATTGCTTAAGAAAACACATAAAACACTGCAGTGTATTATAGCCTACATAATATTCTGTCTGTCTGTCTGTCTGTCTGTCTGTCTGTGCGTGCCGTAAACATGGAGTGCTGTCACTGTGTGGGACTGGGGAGTTATATCAGTGCGCTCATGCAGCGCTGGTGCTGCATGCCCAAAAGAACAGTGTTTGGCGGCTGCGTGCGTAGAGAGAGAGAGAGGGGGGGGTCCCAGAAGGCATGACGCATGCACGTTATGAGTGTAATTTTATCACCATAGATTTCACTGTGTAGGCTATAGTTTATGAATGGAACACATTGATAAAGGTCCCCCCTGCTGCGTTTCCAATTGCTGCGAATGACAGTGTGAAGGCAAACCGCAGCCAATTAAATAAGCAAGAACTCCAATTTCCCCGCCCTACGGATCCGAGTCTACCAAAGTATTAGGTGAGAATCTGACCTAAGTCTACAGAAATGCTATCTAAGGGGGTAGGGTAAGTGCTATGGCGCTATGGTGTTTAGATAGTTCTGTTATGACTTCTCCTCTGCATGTTGTAGTGTTTAGATGGTTCTGTTATGACGGCATGTTGTATTGTTTAGATGGTTCTGTTATGACTTCTCCTCTGCATGTTGTAGTGTTTAGATGGTTCTGTTATGACTGCATGTTGTAGTGTTTAGATGGTTCTGTTATGACTTCTCCTCTGCATGTTGTAGTGTTTAGATGGTTCTGTTATGACTGCATGTTGTATTGTTTAGATGGTTCTGTTATGACTTCTCCTCTGCATGTTGTAGTGTTTAGATGGTTCTGTTATGACTGCATGTTGTAGTGTTTAGATGGTTCTGTTATGACTTCTCCTCTGCATGTTGTAGTGTTTAGATGGTTCTGTTATGACTGCATGTTGTAGTGTTTAGATGGTTCTGTTATGACTTCTCCTCTGCATGCTCTAGTGTTTAGATGGTTCTGTTATGACTGCATGTTGTAGTATTTAGATGGTTCTGTTATGACCTTTCCTCTGCATGTTGTAAGGTCACATCTCACGTGACTCCTTTTGATACAGAGACAGTCATGGCAGCAAATCTAACTGTTCAGGAGAGGAGATGGACTGATTTTCATTTTGTGTGTCTGTCCGTCCGTCCCTCCCTCCCTGGGTATGTCTGTCCAAGCACGAAAATAGCTTGTTTGGTAACTCTGTCATTTCTTGACCGTTTTGGACACGGGGCGGCTCGCCGGAACCCTGGCCGCGTTCCTGTGGGGACCCCCACACGGAGTTGCACCACTCACTTCACACAGGTGTGATTGTTTAATGCAAAATGAATTAAGATCATATATCTAACAGGGAGATATAATTAACAATAGATGCCACATTTATATGGATAAATCCATGAATCAATTGCCACGGCACCCCCCATGCCAAAACGCCAGCGCTCGCCCTGGTCTCCAAGCAGTCTGCCGTCAACGAGGCGGATGCGTGCCCTCAGGCGTCTTACTGTAGCGGTTGAATCAGTGCTGTGAGTCTTTATAGATTATTGCTGCATGGGATTTGGTACAGTTCTTAGTGAAATATTTACATATATGGTACTTACCGTTAACCATGAATGTAACCTCCATTTATATTTATTTACATTTACTTACCTCTTACTTCCTGCGAACAACTATCGACTATTTTCACCATACGAAAGTTAAAATTAGGTCTTAAAGGACAACTTTAGTTTTTTTCAACCAAGGTTCATGTTTTAGGTTGTTATTAGAGAAACTAAAAGGTGAGTGTTAATTTTCTTTCATTTGCTGCTTTCTTTCGTTTTGGGGATTTTAGCAGTTTTTGACAGGGGGGCGGGGGCATTCGAGCATGGGGCTAAATATGTCTTTTTTTACAAAATATTATGGCGATTTATTTTTTTATTACTTAGTATAGTCCTAATAAACCCCAAGAAATTACATCTGGCCACAAAATATCACGGGATCTACTGAATGTGACAAACTGACATATTGAGCCTATACACACAGTATAAGCCTTCCCCCAGTAGGCTACCTTCACATTCAGTAGATCCTGTGATTTATTTGTGGCCAGATGTAATTTGCTGGGGTTTATTAGGACTATAGTAAATAATAAATAAATAAATCACCATCAAATTTTGTAAAAAAAATACATATTTAGCCCCATGCTCGAATGCCCCCGCCCCCCTGTCAAAAACTGCTAAAATCCCTAAAACAAAAGAAAGCAGCAAATGAAAGAAAATTAACACTCATCTTTTAGTTTCTCTAATAACAACCTAAAGCATGAACCTTGGTTGAAAAAAACTAAAGTTGTCCTTTAAGTTCATTGTTGCAAGTGATTGACCAAGATAGGGGTACTTAGACATATCTTTGGTAACTCATAGCCATGTTTGTTTCTTAAGTTGTTTTTTCCTGACCACAAATGATACTAATATAATATACATAATGATAATAATAAACTTTATTTGTATAGCACCTTTTCATGAGACGAAATTCAGCTCAAAGTGCTTTACAAAACAATAGAGAAATAAAGAAAATGAAAAGAAAAAACATTAAAATAATAAGTTATGCAATACAGTTCAGACCTTTTTTAGGCACATCGATCAGGCCAGCAGTGGAGGACCACTATTACCCGGTGACTGACTTTCTTGAGGCCCAACAACAGTGTTATTTAGACAGATGCCAGGTTCATTGTTCACCAGGTGTCCTAGTTCATTGAGGCCCTACCTACACCATCTCTCTGCATTCTAAGTGATTATGGGGCGACTGTGGCTCAAGAGGTAGAGCAGGTCATCCAATGATCCATGGGTCGGCGGTTCGAATCCCGGCTCCTCCTGTCTACATGTCGAAGTGTCCTTGGGCAAGACACTGAACCCCAAATTGCTCCCGATGTGCTGGTTGGTACCTTGCATGGCTTCCGCCGCAATCGGTGTGTGAATGGGTGAATGTAATGCACAATCTATGTAAAGCGCCTTGGATAAAGGCGCTATATAAATGCACCATTTACCATTTATTATTTACCTTGCTTATTTGAATTAGCTCTGGATAAGATTGTCTGCTAAATGCATAATTGGTAAATTGCAATTGTATACCTGTATATGCTTCAGTATCTATAATGTATCATAAACGTGTGGTGTACTTGAAAGGGAGAGAAAAAAGAACAGTATTACTGTGAGTGTCGAGCGGCCAAGGCAACAAATGAATAGAGACCAGTCCAGGGCACCTTCAATAAGGCTTTATTTCTCCCTTGTTTCTCAATCACTTTGACAGTAATATGCACGACAACCTGTCATATCTCGGGTTAAAGACAACTGACTGCCTTTTATAGGGCAGTCCATTACATGGTTAGCCCATACCATTCCCCAGGTAACAATAACAATATTCCCCACTCTTAGAATCACACAATGCCATTTTATATAAACCTACTACATGTATATGCACCCTCAATACCTATTCACAGTTAGTAGTTAGCATAGAAATATATACACAACACATACAGGATTACATTAATTATAGTCCATCCCAATCCCCCCTGCTAACCATTTCCCACTTGGTCCCTCCCGGAACTATAAGAGGGGTGCCTATACCCGGAGGGAACTCATTTGCCCGAACACCACCCTGAGAGGAGGATGAGAGTAAACAGAGGTAAGTTTAGACATCAGAGATTTACATTCCTTCTTCACAAGTCTTCTCATTATACTGGTCAATTAGAAAGTATGCTGTCCTCTTTATTCCTAAACTAATGTGCCTTATATCTGTTCATTTGTAGGTGTATGAGGAGATCCGCCCCTTCAATGAATCACCGACAACTCAGTGTCCCCCCTGTATAACCTTGAGCTGCCCGCACCCCCCCCTTAACTTCAATAAATGCATTTGTTAATATTTGTGTCCTTATTTACATTATACCATACATGTAGAATTGTGTTAGCATCTGCATTAGGTATAGTAACGGCGTCCGCCGTTACAATTACAGACAGTGTCTCACCTGTATGTTTCAGGTGAAATTGACCAATGCATTTGCCAAAAGATCTAACTAAAGTGGTTCTTCCCCTGTGCGACTTCTCGTGTGTGTTTTAAGTGTTTTTGAGTCCTCATGTGGTAAGTTAGAGCACCCTTATGACCAAAGCATTTGCTACAAACTTTACAAGTAAATGGTTTTTCTCCTGTATGAGTCCTCATGTGAACTTTTAGATTACTTTTGAGACCAAAACCTTTGCTACAAACTTTACAAGCAAAGGGTTTTTCCATTTCCCCCATATGAGTGGTCATGTGGTAAGTTAGAGCACCTATTTGTCTAAAGCCTTTGCTACAAACTTTACAAGTAAATGGTTTTTCCCCTGTATGAGTCCTCATGTGGTAAGTTAGAGCACCCTTTATTCTAAAGCCTTTGCTACAAACATTACAAGTAAATGGTTTTTCCCCTGTATGAGTCCTCATGTGGAAAGTTAGAGCACCTTTTTGAATAAAGCCTTTGCTACAAACTTTACAAGTAAATGGTTTTTCCCCTGTATGAGTCCTCATGTGGTAAGTTAGAGCACGCTTTTGACTAAAGCCTTTGCTACAAACTTTACATGCAAAGGGTTTTTCCATTTCCCCCATATGAGTGGTCATGTGGTAAGTTAGACCATGCTTACTACCAAAGCCTTTGCAACAAACCTTACAAGTAAATGGTTTTTCCCCTGTATGAGTCCTCATGTGGTAAGTTAGAGCACCCTTTTGACTAAAGCTTTTGCTACAAACTTTACAAGTAAATGGTTTTTCCCCCGTATGACTCCTCATGTGCTGGTTAAGCTCTGACTTCTTATTACACATTTTGCCACACTCTGTGCAAAGAAACCTGTGACTCCTAATGGAATCAGTTTTTGTTGTTGTTTTCATATGAGTGGTCATGTGGTAAGTTAGAACATGCTTACTACCAAAGCCTTTGCAACAAACCTTACAAGTAAATGGTTTTTCCCCTGTATGAGTCCTCATGTGGTAAGTTAGAGCACCCTTTTGACTAAAGCTTTTGCTACAAACTTTACAAGTAAATGGTTTTTCCCCCGTATGACTCCTCATGTGCTGGTTAAGCTCTGACTTCTTATTACACATTTTGCCACACTCTGTGCAAAGAAACCTGTGACTCCTAATGGAATCAGTTTTTGTTGTTGTTTTCAGGTCCTGGGACAGCTTGTTGTTCAACGACCAGGCTTGACCTTTCAAAACATTTTGTGTCTTGTGTGATGTTGGTGTGTTTAAATCTGATGGACCTTCCCTGGTCTCCTCTAACTCATCACTGTCTTCAGTGTCAGATTTATTGTCTGATTCAGATGAGTTTAAAGACAGGAGCTGGTTATCACTAGTTGGCTCCCACTCATCACTGTCAGATGCATTGTCTGATTCAGAAGAGTTTAAAGACAGGAGCTGGTTATCACTAGTTGGCTCCCACTCATCACTGTCAGATGCATTGTCTGATTCAGAAGAGTGTAAAGAGAGGAGCTGGTCATCACCAGTTGGTTGTGATGTTCCACAGTCCTCTACATCAGCTTGTGTATTCATGCGTTGAGTTGAAGTGCTGGCTAGAGGCTCTGTCTCTCTGCCTTCATCATCATCATCATCATCATCACTTTGCACTGCAAGTAATGTCAATGTTGACCCGTCATCTTCCACTGATCTTTGAAGTAGCTTCTGTTTAATCTGAAAAGATTCCTCCTGGACCAGACTGGACCTCCTCTCCTGATGTTCAGGGGAAAGCTCTTCTTTAGGCAAAAGATAAAATGAAAGAAATCCATTAAATGTTGAACTTAACATTTCCCATGCAGTGTTTCCTCTGTTGTACTACAAGGAAGTAAACACTTAAGACAAACCTTTCCTCCAACTACCACGGGAAATGTTAGCCATGGTGATGCTCGTTCTTAACGAGCATGATGGCAGACCTTCCCACTGTTTTGAGCTCCTTGCTACATTTACAAAGCTAACGTGTACATGAGCGTTTAGATTTAAAAACTAAAGTGCTTGCCACGGATGTTACAATTTTGCACAGGTGGGTATTAGCTAGCCTGGCTAATAAGCCAGACTAATATCACACAACACTGTCGCGGGATATTAGTCTGGATTGGCTCTATGTGGATTTTATTTCCCGGGGGGGCGGGTTCAAACTATTTATCTTTGACGCAATTGGTTAGACCTACAGTCAGTCAGAGGCACGCAGCCTGCTACGTAACACTCAAGCGACAAGTAGGAAGTGGCCTTTATTTTTATTTTTTTTCAACAGCGTTACAGTTTTCCCCAAAAAAAAACATCTGCTCCAGTCGGATATATGTTTACCAACTCTGCACGGCGATGTATTAAAGAGGTACGTGTTGTAAACTGAATGGTTAAATCCCTGCTTAGTTATTAATTACCATGTTTAGAATGAATCATGATGGCTTATCATGTAGGCCAGGGGTAACCAACCAGGGGTTCGCGAGCTACCAGTAGCTCGCGGGAACCTTTCAAGTCGATCCCGAAGTGTCAGACTGACGGGCAGCCAGCCAATACACAGCAGAATGTCGTTCGCAAAAAAGAGCAGATCTACAAGCTAACAACGTGTAGAGGCTCGATGCATTTTAGCTTGAAGATCTGTTCCCCTTGCTTCCACCGCACCGCCCTCGGCCCTCCCCCTTTTAGCACTCTGTGCTCATGTGCTGTGTCCTGTGTGTCTGTGCCAGGCTAGCACAGAGCTAGCCTGGTTAATAAACCAGACCGAATCAGCCGTTGGCAGCACAGAGCGTCAGAGTGAACGCAGCATGATAGCGTCCCCAACACGTTGAATACTAAACTAATTTGTAAAGTTCGAACGCCAACTTTTAACCAAACGTGGGAGAAACACTGTGCACGGCTGCACGCACAAATAAAGAGTGCACTCGCGCACGCACATGACGGGTTATTATCGATCAAAACAATCCTTAGCGTCGCTTACAAAAGCATGTGTTGCACAACATGAATGATAAGTAATCACCGATCTGGCTGGATAAATATCACTATGACAAAATGTCAAAATGTTTAGTGCCGCTGTCAAAACATGACACAGTGAGAGTTGAAGATTCTAACTATTGGAACAAGAAAGCCACAGTTTTGAAGGAAGTGGGTCCTAGACAGGGCTTGACGCTTAGCTCATGGATGCATGGATGATAGACAGACTATCCGTTTTTATCCTGCTGTTCTATCATGGGATATTCGATGCAGGGCAAGATGCTCGATTGTGAATTAAATTGTAACATTCTCCTTGGCTTTGACTACTTCAGACAGAACATCTGACACACAGCTACAGTAGACTATTAATTTACTATGCTGGTAACTTACTCGGCTGCCTACCGTCACACAATGGATATGGACCACTGATATTTATCCAGCCAGGTCGGTGATTACTTATCATTCATGCTGTGCAACACATGCTTTTGTAAGCGACGCTAAGGATTGTTTTGATCGATAATAATCTGTCATGTGCGTGCGCGAGTGCACTCTTTATTTGTGCGTGCAGCCGTGCACAGTGTTTCCCCCACGTTTGGTTAAAAGTTGGCGTTCGAACTTTACAAATAAGTTTAGTATTCAACGTGTCGGGGACGCTATCATGAACTCGTATGACTGACTCACATCTTAATGACACCCTCAGACTGGCAATCACTAAATATGAAACAGATTTCAAAACGCTTGCAGATAAAGTGCAGTCACAGCAGTCTCATTAAAGGTGGGCTGACCCTGAGAGTATGTCACCATATCTGTGCAAATATATATGGTCATGTTATGCCTATGTCATTTGAACATCTGCCAATGTGAATATTCATTGAAATGAGAAACAAAATATTGTGCTGTAAAAGCAATTCATGTCCTTTGCATTTGTCTTAATATTATTTGACAATGATAATATAACTTACTATAAGTTTTTATTCTAATTTAAGCTTTAGTCTTTGTGTGGATGTGTGCACATGCATTGAGCCCGTCAGAAATAGCAAAAAAAACAAGTGTTTTTTCTAACACGTTTTAGTGGTAGATCTTGGCTTACAATTGGGAATAAAATGGGCTCTTGGGCTTGAAAAGGTTGGTTACCACTGATGTAGGCTAATGTAGCGTAGCTATACAGGATGGCACATTCGTAGCTGTCACTATTTATATTCCTATATTATTACTATACTTGCTCATAATGTGTTAATGTGCGAAGCGTGTGTTTTTCTGTTGTTGTGAATACTCCATTATGCTTTCTGAAAATAGTGTGATGTGTGCGGCTAGCCTGGTTAATAAACCAGACTAATATCGCACGCACCGCGGGATATTAGTCTGGGGAGGCTCAGCTTGGATTTCATTTCCAGGGAAACATTTTCTCTGACTTTGACGCAATTGGTCAGAGCTACTGTCAGTCAAAGGTCTCAAGCATTGAAAGTCACTGTACCAAAGCCCGCCCATATTGCATACCGTGTCCCGATTGGCCGCCCACATTCTCTGGTGTAGGAAATGGGCGTACAATTGAGCCTCTCCAGACCGAAATCCGCCGGCAGGCAATTTATTTTTGCCAACGGCTGATTCGGTCTGGTTTATTAACCAGGCTAGTGTGTGGCAGAGGATGAAGTCAGTGAGTGATGAGCAGAGACGCACTGATTGACTTCAGGTGGAGGACGCCAGTATAAAAGTGACACTTGGGCGTTTGTACAGATCGGAGCACACGTCTTGCGGCACGGCACTCTGGGGACGGGAGGGGCCGTTGGCTGGTTTTAGTCCAGCCGACAGCGAGGGGGAGTTAGCTGTGAATGAAGCAGGAGGGGGAGTTAGCTGTGAATGAAGCAGGAGGGGAGACTACACTTGCAGTCTCCTGTAGATAGACAGGGCTGGGAAAGTAGCAGGGTGATCGGCCGCCTCGCTCCGCGACCTACGGTGACCTACGGTGACAGCTGACCAACTTTAAAGAGACTACGTATTGTCAGCGCCGCACGCCGCCAGGGCGAGTTAAGCACACCAAACACTGTTGTATACAGTATGTGTACACGTAATACAGGATGGTATTTTATAGAGTGGTTTTATCATTAAGTGCTTTGCATATGAAATGTCCTCTTATAGTTTATCATCGTTTTGCCTCATTCTTTTATTGTTGTTCTATAATCCACTGAGTATTAACTTTAATAAAGATGGCTCTGTTATATATTTAAATCCCTTGTCTGTGGTCCGTCCAGGTTCTGACATAGTAAACCCACATTTATTACAATAGCCTCACAGCCATGGGAACTACCGTAATATAAATAGTATGAATCAGGCTTACGTGGCTCTAAATGGCTAACAAATTAAATGTAAAAATGTCTACAAACTAGGAGTGCAAGTAGCTGTATAATACTACAAACTAGTGTACAAAACGTAACCGAATGGACCCTTAAAGGACCATAACTAAACAGTCTATACTAGCTAACAATAGATGTAGCCTATATACTGTATATAGATACCTTTATTATCCCGCGGAGGGAAATCAGTAAATACAATAGATTAAGCTTTAAAGGCTATTCTGAATCACGTGGATGTGCTAGAGAGCTAGGAATCTGGTCAATATATGAAAATGGCCTTAAGTAATAGAGCAGGCTATACATGATATTAACATCCACGGTACATCATTATCAGACCTAAATGTTTCCCTCAACTTCCAAATGTAATGTAGAAATATTTATAGCCCTTAAATGTCAAGCTTGCACTTTGCCAATTTAACATTGAGGTGCCCACAATGTTTAAGTGCCCACTCTTCCTGTTGGTATAGAAAACTTGGTAATGATAGAGAGAACATACCAGAACATGTCAGTCATATTTCATCACAATCTTTCAATGGAAAAAATAACATTCTGCTTTGTCTTACTATTTCAGGATGTACTGTACATCAAGAAGAAGTCATTGTGCTGCTTTTGCTATTTGTTTTCAACTTTTACATATATTCTGTAGTAATGTTCATCTTTTCAATTAAAACCAGCAGTACTGTACAAAAAACAAAACGTATCGCCCTCCCGTTATTGCCTTCATCCCATTTTTATTTTTATTTTTATTTTTTGCGGCTTACGCCTTTTATTGGTTTTTTGAAGGGACAGACAGTAGGCTGACAGGAAACGGGAGAGAGATGGGGGAAGACATGCAGTAAATGCCGTGTCGGGCTCGGGAGTCGAACCCGCGGCACACTGCGACTGGATTACCAGTCGGGTGCCCAGACGGTTACGCCACCGCCTGGGCCGCCTTCATCCCATTTGCGACGCGTGGCGCTAGGATGAGGCCCGCGGAATTCTAGTAATGGTCATGCCTGGAGTGACAAGCTACTAACTAAATGACGGGAAATGTACGTTTTCATTAGTAAATGCAACCTGCAGTCACAATAATATCGATTAGCATCTTTGTGACAGGCCTAAACATTCTCCCCTTCCTCTCCACACACACAGGAACCGTTTAGACGTGGGTTTTGACATTTTGACAAAACTAGGGCACAAGCTGTGCCCTTTTGTTCTGCCTTTAACTGTGTTCTTGTACTGTTTTTAACCTGTACGGCGACCTTGAGGGCCCTGAAAGGCAGCTTATAAATAAAATGTATTATTATTATTATTATATAATTTTAGAAATATTCAAATGTTCCCCTTATCGGTCGATCGTGAGAAGAAACAATCTGTGATTGGGATCGGTCCCAAATAAACCTGATCAGAGCACCCCTACTGAATGGCAAAATAAACGTTCTGGCTTTAAAATGCATTAAATGCATTAAACTCACATTGCCACTCACTCACTCCAAGACATTTTGTTTTGTTTCTGAACCCACCCCCATCTGACCTAGAATAATGTATGGGCTGCTATAGACCTAGAATGCCTGTGATCATTTAATTATACTTCGTAAATGTTCATGTATCTCAGGCATAGATGGCTTGCACCGGGAGCTGGTCGATTTGAAAATGTGCGGCCTAAATGTGATAAATGCTCCGTTTGTACTCATCCATTAAATTATTCCAAAGACGTGGAGTGAAAAATGGTCCTATAGTTTTATATCCATGTGAAAGTTCTGGCACAAAACACGTATTTAGTGAATTATCTCCACTTTTTCAAGAGATGCACACGGACATCTTTCTCTCCGGGCGAGGGGACGTATTTGTCAAATCAGTTCATCGATTTTTCCGGTCTCCCTCGCCCGGAGAGAAAGGTAATTCACTAAATATACGTTTTGTGCCAGAACTTTCACATGGATATAAAACTAGAGGACCATTTTTCACACCACGTCTTTGGAATAATTTAATGGGTGAGTACAAACGGAGCATTCATCACATTTAGGCCGCCCATGTAGAACCCGAACGGAAATTAACCTGTGTGTTCTATGGCTCTGTATGTGAAATACTGTACATACTGTATGTAACAACAAGAGCCGTTCTAGGGCTAGGGCTGCTATAGTATGACTTTTAGACTTGAATTAATTAGTGATGCTTATTTTTAAGGTGTGCTATATACAGGTTTAATGTTTGTTTTTAGTTAAATGTTTGTTTTAAAAACGCCATTGAAAAGGAAATTGTACCTCATATTGGGATCATTACGTCATATTGTCTCTTGTTAATGGCATTTAATGCTTGTGTTGGCACTGTTTGTTTTATATCACCATTACATTAATAAACATGAGTTAGACTTTAATTATATTAGCACCACTTTTTATTTTTTACCTGAAATAGTGTGGCACCTTGTCTTCTCATGTAGTAATGTCAATGTTGACACATCAACCTCCTCTTCCATGTTCTCCTCTTTAATGTGTGTAGGTTGTGGTTCCTCCTTGACCGGACTGGACCTCCTCTCCTCATGTTGTGGTTCCTCCTTGACCAGACTGGACCTCCTCTCCTCATGTTGTGAGGGTTGTGGTTCCTCCTTGACCAGACTGGACCTCCTCTCCTCATGTTGTGGTTCCTCCTTGACCAGACTGGACCTCCTCTCCTCATGTTGTGGTTCCTCCTTGACCAGACTGGACCTCCTCTCCTCATGTTGTGGTTCCTCCTTGACCAGACTGGACCTCCTCTCCTCATGTTGTGGTTCCTCCTGGACCAGACTGGACCTCCTCTCCTCATGTTCAGGGGAAACCTCTTTACACACAGACACAAGGAGGAGAGAAGAGCTATAGCATCAGCACAATACTCAAAGTGCTTCTCTAAACATATGACATTTATTCTCCCATTTGTTTATTTGTCAGCTTAACAAACCTGGTCTGTATAATATGACTTGTGGCTGTAAAAGGACGTCCAGAAGTTTGTCTTGTCTCTTCAGCAGAGTTTCTAGTGTCTCCATCTCTCTCTGGAAGAGGCTGAACATGAATCCTGCAGCAGTGCTGAGGCGCTCCAACACAAACACTCTGACAAGCTTCATCTGACCAGCATCACTCTGCTGTTTATCCAAAACACACAACATCTCCTCTCCCACCGACGTCAGGTGTTCATTTATCGACAGCCTCAGCCTTAGAGAGTCCGTTTGACGCATTCTACCTCGTTTGTAAGACATTTTTCACCACGCTGATTTGTTCCTCGCCGCCATGAAAAAAAACACGCAGGGGAAACAACGTTGTTTACGCGCATGCGCAATAGCAGCAGCCTCTTCTTTGCTTTACGGCAGATGGTAACCTTGGCAACCAGTTTTTGGTGCATTACCGCCACCTTGTGACCCAAATCTTGGATCAACCTAAAAATCTATCTTTACTATATCAAATCCCTCTTCCAATCAATACGTGGTTATGGCACTGCTCCAAAAATATAACTAGTCCTTACTGCTCAGAGATAACTAGAATAACCACACAGTGTGTATTAGTGTCCACAGATAATAAACATAACTTGAATAGGTCTACACAAGTGTCTACATTACAAAACCCCATGCTACGCCCTTAAGTGACAGATTTAAGTGCATGTGCTGCCTTAAGTAGTTTACAATTTGAATTTACTGTAGGCCTATACATATTGGTGATGCATTTAGGATGCAGATTCCTCCAGGTAGCCTAAAACCTATTGTGGAAGTGAGTGTCTTAATATGCTACTGCAGATAGAGGGCTGTATTTTGCATGTCTTAATACCGTGTTGCTGGCACGCACTCACTCACACGCACGCACGCACACACGCATGCGGCATGCATAGCTGAGGCACCGCTCAAAAATCAGCAGCAGTGCTGTTACAAACTTTACAAGTAAATGGTTTTTCCATTTCCCCCATATGAGTGAGTGTGTCGAGCGGCCAAGGCAATAAATGAGTAGAGACCAGTCCAGGGCACCTTCAATAAGCTTTATTTATTCCATTTTTACCTCAATCACTTTGACAGTCATATTCAAGACAACCTGTCATCACTGGGGTTCGAGACAACTGACTGCCTTTTATAGGGTGGGAACCCATTAGCCTACCTGGTTAGCACATACCATTCCCCAGGTAACAACAACAAAATTCCCCACTCTTAGAATCACACAATGCCATTTTATATAAACCTACTACATGTATATGCACCCTCAATACCCATTCACAGTTAGAAATATATACACAACACATACACAGTGGTGGAAAAACTAAGTACAAAAATATTTTACTTAAGTAGAAGTACTGATTCTCTACTTGAAAATTACTTAAGTAAAAGTACAAATACCCATTGAGAAAGTTACTTAAGTAAAAGTACAAAAGTACCTAAAATTAAATGTACTTAAGTACAAAAAGTACCCGGTGTAAAATGTACTTAAGTATAAAAGTAAAAATTACAAAGTACAAGTAAAAAGTACAACATGTTTTTCAAAATGCCTACAAAGAAATGAAGTCCAACAGTGGCTTTATTTCAACACTCGTCTTGAAACTGGCCAATGGCATTTTGATTGATTGATTGAAATATTTATTAACAGTTTGTAGAATTTACAGTACATTTTAAGCACAAACTCAATACAAAGACTGTCAACTGTGAGTGGACGACCCAATTAAGCATTACACTTGTTTACAACAGGGTCCACATTGTTCAATTCATCAAAACATTTAAAGACATACAAACATTTAGAGACATACAAATAGACATTTCTATGTAGCTAAATTCATCATATGGGAAGCAAAAAAGGGAAAAGATACAATATACAGTGAGGGAAAATGGGGTGGGGGGGATTCATATTTTACAGAGGCCAGTTTCGAATTGCAGCCATCCGTAGGTGCCCTTTGAGAGCGGTTTTGAAGGAGTCAAGGGATTCACATGTCTTAATGACTGTTGGTAGGGCGTTCCACATTTTGGTGGCATAGGCAAAATAATTTAGTCCCTTGTTTGTGCCGAATCTGGGTTGTACATGGTTTGTTGCACTCCCTCTGGTGTTGTGGGTGTGGACTTCGTTTACATTAAGGAAGTATTTAGACAGGTACATGGGTATCTTGGTGGTGTATCGGATCTTGTGGACCAGACCCATTGCAAGATGCTGTACTCTGTCGACGACCCTAAGCCATCCCAGATTGTCAAAGTGGGCAGGGGTGAGGTGGGTTCGGGGGGTGAGGCCAAGTAGGAGCCTGACCAGTTTGTTTTGGGAGGTCTGGAGCCTTGTTTTAAGGGCCTTTGAGGTGCTGTGGTACCAAGAGGTGGATGCATAGTCAAAGAAACCTTGTACGAGGGCTCCTGTTAAGGTCTTCAAGGTGTTTTTGCTGACCAGTGAGGAGATCCTGTAAAGGAATCTTGTTCTTTGATTGACTTTTTTGATTACGTTGGTGGCCATCTTATCACCGGAAAGATTGGCCTCCAGGATGGAACCTAGGTAGGTAATTTGATCTTTTCGTGTGATAATATTGTCACCCACTCTAACCAAGAAGCCATCTGCCTTGCTGAGATTACTATTTGATCCGAAGAGGATGGATTCAGTTTTTCCCAGGTGTAAGGATAGTTTGTTATCAGCGAGCCAGGTGCAGATTCTACCGAGTTCAGAGCTGAGGGTCTTTTCAACCTGCAGTTTGTTCCTGTCCGAGACCAGCAGTGCTGAGTCATCTGCGAACAGGAACAAGTTGCAGTCACAAGCTGAAGTCATGTCGTTAACATATATTAGGAACAGTAAAGGCCCTAGTATGCTTCCTTGTGGGACGCCACAGCTCACTGGGAGGGGAGGGGACAGTGTTCCGTTCACCTCCACCATCTGTTCTCTCCCCTCCAGGTAGGATTGCATCCAGCTCACTGATGTGCTATCAAAACCAATAGCTTTAAGCTTGTTAACCAGTATGGAGTGGTTCACGGTGTCAAAAGCCTTTTGGAGGTCCAGCATGACCATGCCGCAGTATTTTCCAGCGTCCACCTCGTGTTTGATGTGGTCGCTCAAATAGAGGAGGCATGTGTCAGTGGAGTGGGATGTTCTGAAACCAGATTGGAACTCGTACAGCAATTTATTAGTGGCAAGATACTTTTCAACCTGTTCATAGACTATTTTTTCCATCACTTTCGAGATGGAGCTTAGAATAGAAATAGGGCGGTAGTTGCCGGGTTCTAATTTACTCCCTTTTTTGTACAAGGGGGTTACTTTGGCCAGTTTAAAATCTTGGGGGACCTGTCCCTGTTTGATGGAGAGGTTAACTATGTGGGTGATGACTGGAGCTATGGAAAAGGCTGAGTCTCTGAGAAATTTGGAGGGGATATTGTCATGGCCAGTGGCCTTGTGGGGTTGGAGGGCACTCAGTTTTTTAAGTACCTCCTCGGTTGTTACCATTGCCATTTTGAAATCATCTTTACAAACACCAAGGTTTTTGTAGAAGGCTTTGATGTGCTCTACACCAAAACGCCCAGAGTGGGAGGGCAGTTTGCTAACCAGCTTTGTTGCAATGTTTGTAAAGAAGATGTTCAGGTGGTTGGCTACATCAAGCTTGTCAGTGATGAGGGTGTTATTCAATTTGATGTTTATGTTAGTAAACCTGGTTTTTAGTTTCTGACCACAGCCTAGTTGGTTGTTTAGTAACTTCCAGAGTTCCCGAGGATTGTTTTTGATTTCCTCGGCTTTATCATTGATAAAGTTACATTTGGCAGATTTGGTCATGGCAATTACACCGTTTCTTAGCTTGTTACACTGGGTTTTTAGGTTGCACAGTTTGGTTTGGAGATTACTGTCGAAGCGCTTGGCTAGCATGGACTTGCATTTAAGAAGTTCAGAGCATTTGTTGTCTCTGGCTTTCATTGCAGTCAGTATGTCCGAATTCATCCATGGCTCCGAGCGGGTTTTGACCCTGATGGTTCTCAAAGGAGCCATGATGTTTAGTACTGATGTAAATTTGGTTTTAAAGCCAAGCCATGCTTCTTCGACTAGTGAGCTCCTGAGCACATCGGACCAATCCAGACTCTCCAGTTCATGTTTGTGTTGGGATAAACACTAGAAACTGACCATTCATTATCAATGGCATTTAAGGTTTGTGTTATAAGTCAACAATGAATGATCTTTATTCCGCGTTCTTCCTCCAAGTATCCAGCAGTGTATTCTCATAGACAACAGTGCCACCTAGTGGCCTGGAATACCTAAGCATATCATTACAGTATAAACACTAGAAACTGGCCATTCATTATCAATGGCATTTAATGTTTGTGTTGGGATAAACACTAGAAACTGACCATTCATTATCAATGGCATTTAATGTTTGTGTTGGGATAAACACTAGAAACTGACCATTCATTATCAATGGCATTTAAGGTTTGTGTTGGGCTAGAAACTGGTCATTCATTATCAATGGCATTTAATGTTTGTGTTGGGATAAACACTAGAAACTGACCATTCATTATCAATGGCATTTAATGTTTGTGTTAGGATAAACACTAGAAACTGACCATTCATTATCAATGGCATTTAAGGTTTGTGTTGGTATAAACACTA
The DNA here is from genome assembly GCF_964188405.1 of Protomyctophum parallelum. Taxonomy (NCBI): domain Eukaryota; kingdom Metazoa; phylum Chordata; class Actinopteri; order Myctophiformes; family Myctophidae; genus Protomyctophum; species Protomyctophum parallelum. Next base: position 40,558,058 of record NC_139719.1, read on the forward strand.
GAAACTGGCCATTCATTATCAATGGCATTTAAGGTTTGTGTTGGGCTAGAAACTGGTCATTCATTATCAATGGCATTTAATGTTTGTGTTGGGATAAACACTAGAAACTGACCATTCATTATCAATGGCATTTAATGTTTGTGTTAGGATAAACACTAGAAACTGACCATTCATTAACAATGGCATTTCATGTTTGTGTTAAGATAAACACTAGAAACTGGCCATTCATTATCAATGGCATTTAATGTTTGTGTTGGGATAAACACTAGAAACTGACCGTTCATTAACAATGGCATTTAATGTTTGTGTTAGGATAAACACTAGAAACTGGTCATTCATTATCAATGGCATTTGATGTTTGTGTTGGGATAAACACTAGAAACTGGCCATTCATTATCAATGGCATTTAATGTTTGTGTTAGGATAAACACTAGAAACTGACCATTCATTATCAATGGCATTTAATGTTTGTGTTAGGACAATGTTTGTGTTTACTATCATTACAAACATTCAAACAGCTCAGGTTACAAGAAGCTCACACAAAAATATATTTCAGATGGGGATAGACAGTCATTTAGGGGAGAGCCATTGCAATTTGCAAAACAGACATTATAATTGCGTGAATTCACGCATTATAATTAGTCCTTCACTATTTAAGCCCCACCCACTCCACTGTGAGGGCAAACTGTCTCCCATTGAGATGCATGTAAATGATTTCTCCATAAAAAGAATCGGTCATTTCAGTAGCAAGAGCTTGAAAATGTCTTCTAAATCTAGTCAAAAAAGCCTACAGTATAGGCTATAGGCCTATGCACAAATGTGGATTACATTATTGGGGGAGAAAGTTAAAACCGATATCAACTTTAACAACCATCCCGTTTGACAGACGTGCAATGCACGGTAAGACTAGGGCACTAGGCCTACAGTGATTATTATTGCAATCACCTGGATCGGTGAGTGTAACGTTCCTGAAGTTAAGCTGTGTATGTGACGAAAACAGAACTGCAATAACCAGCAGATGCAGCGCACAACACACACACACACACACACACACACACACGGCTCGCTGTAATTTATTCACCGCATCAGAGAGAGAGAGAGAGCGAGAGAGATAGACGGGCGCTTCTGTCCAGCTTCTGTGTGAATGTGAACCATAGAGTATTAAAAGGATAGAGACTGAACTGGCGCGAAGCTCCGCCCCTCCGCTATTCATGTCAGTGGAAGTTGCTCAGTGGCGTTTTGAAGCAGCCCCTTGATGTGAACGAATGAGTGAGGCGATCAAGCGAGCCCCTCATATTTCGCATATTTTGCGCGGAAATGTGTAGCGAGTAACGAAAGGTGTCCAATTTTAATGTAGCGGATTAAAAGTAAGATTTTTTACTTGTAAATGTAACGAAGTAAAAGTAAAAGTACAGCAAAATTAAAATAGTAAATAAAAGTACAAATTCTCAAAACGTGTACTTAAGTACAGTAACGAAGTAATTGTACTTCGTTATTTTCCACCACTGCACATACATGATTAACATTCAATATAGTCCATCCCAACTATAACACTATAAAAGGGGTGCCTATACCCAGAGGGAACTCATTTGCCCGAACACCACCCTGAGAGGATGAGAGTAAACAGGGGTAAGTTTAGACATCAGAGATTTACATTCCTTCTTCACAAGTCTTCTCATTATACTGGTCAATTAGAAAGTATGCTGTCCTCTTTATTCCTAAACTAATGTGCCTTATATCTGTTCATTTGTAGGTGTATGAGGAGATCCGCCCCTTCAATGAATCACCGACAACTCAGTGTCCCCCCTGTATAACCTTGAGCTGCCCGCACCCCCCCTTAACTTCAATAAATGCATTTGTTAATATTTATGTCCTTATTTACATTATACCATACATGTAGAATTGTGTTAGCGTCTGCATTAGGTATAGTAACGGCGTCCGCCGTTACAATGAGTGGTCATGTGGTAAGTTAGACCTTGCTTACTACCAAAGTCTTTGCTACAAACTGAATGAACTGAACTGAACTGTATGAGTCCTCATGTGCTCTTTTAGATGACTGTTCTTTGTGAAGCCTTTGCTACAAACGTTACAAGTAAAGGGCCTTTCCCCTGTATGAGTCCTCATGTGATCTTTTAGATGACTGCTCTTTGTGAAGCATTTGCTACAAACTGTACAAGGAAAGGGCATGTCCCCTGTATGCATCCTCATGTGTGTCTTAAGAGTACCCACTTGAGCAAAGCTTTTGTTACAAACTTTACAAGTAAATGGTTTTTCCCCTGTATGAGTGCCAAAGTGCTCTTTTAGATTACTTTTTTGCTTAAAGCCTTTGCTACAAATGTTACAAGTAAATGGTTTTTCCCCTGTATGAGTCATCATGTGCTGGTTAAGATGTGACTTCTTATTACACATTTTGCCACACTCTGTGCAAATAAACCTTTTCTTCCCTGTGTGACTCCTAATGGAATCAGTTTGTCTTGTTGTTTTCAGGTCCTGGGACAGCTTGTTGTTCAACGACCAGGCTTGACCTTTCACATTTTGTGTCTTGTGTGATGTCGGTGTGTTTAAATCTGATGGACCTTCCCTGGTCTCCTCTAACTCATCACTGTCTTCAGTGTCAGATTTATTGTCTGATTCAGAAGAGTGTAAAGAGAGGAGCTGGTCATCACCAGTTGGTTGTGATGTTCCACAGTCCTCTACATCAGCTTGTGTATTCATGCGTTGAGTTGAAGTGCTGGCTAGAGGCTCTGTCTCTCTGCCTTCATCATCATCACCATCATCATCATCATCACTTTGCACTGCAAGTAATGTTAATGTTGACCCGTCATCCTCCACTGATCTTTGAAGTAGCTTCCGTTTAATCTGAAAAGACTCTGGTTCCTCCTGGACCAGACTGGATCTCCTCTCCTGATGTTCAGGGGAAAGCTCTTCTTTAGGCAAAAGATAAAATGAAAGAAATCCATTAAATGTTGAACTTAACATTTTCCATGCAGTGTTTCCTCTGTTGTACTACAAGGAAGTAAACAATTCCTCCAAATACCACGGTAAATGTTAGCTATGGTGATGCTCGTTCTTAACAAGCCTGATGGCAGACCTTCCCACTGTTTTGAGCGCCTATACGTTTACAAAGCTGATTTAAAATCTAAAGTGCTCACTAAGGTTGGGCGATATAGCAAAATTATCCCATCGCCCATCGTCTAGCCCAAAATCGCCGATAGACGATATATCCATGCAATGTGATTACAATGTGATTACAACGGGTCGCAAGTCGAAAAAAAGACAATCCACAAGCTCTCAACACGCCGCTGACGCGACGCGTTGAGAGCCCGCAGACGCGCCTGTCTCTGCAGCTTCGTTTGCAACGCGTTGAGAGCTTGTAGATCCGTCTGTTTTTGCAGCGCTGGTGTTCGTTCAGGTTGTCAATAACATAATACAGGCGGAGATGAAGTAGAGTTTAATCAGTGCGTTGAATCAGCAGCAACAAGCCAACACCACCACCAGCCTGTTGTGTTAGCTTGTTGCTAATGATTTGTCACTCCAGTCCTGTGATGGGACACGAAACAGAAGTGTGAATTCTGGCGTGACTGTATATTATTAAACTGCATGGGTCCGGAGCTGTCCGGACTCCGGAGCGTAAACAACATGTAGGCTACAGCCAGGCAGCCTGAGCCAGCCCACTGAGCCCAGAGTGAGTGTGTGAGCGGTGCGCTGTTCCCCAGTTCCCCGACCCCGGTGCTGCTGTTGCTGGTACTCTGGGAGCATACCATTATAACGAGGAGGGGGTTTCCACTTTCCACCCGGCTGCTATTACGACGTTGCTGCCCCAAATTGATTCGCATTTTGCTCACACTGTAGGTATTTCGCTGTATAGGTTAATATTATTTTGCAAAGGAAAAATCGCCTAATAAAAATAATCGGTGATTGGACTCGTAAAAATCACGATTGATGATAGATTCGTATCGTCACCCAACCGTAGTGCTCACCATTAGAATTTTGCACAGGTGGGTATTAGCACACGTGCATCCCGTAATCTTCAATAAAAAGCTTTTTTAATCCGAGCTGTGGCCATTTTCTCAGGGCATTCACTAAAAAAAATCGATGCATCGAAATCGATTCAGATTAGGAGAAGTCGAAAGGTAAAAAAAAAAAAAAAAAAAACTATTGTTTTCCCCATATCATATTTTTTGCTCTATGTGTGCGTACACAATTCGGCTATAATTGATTATTGTCACGGGCAGAACTCCTTACCCGTTCAAATATATGAAAGTTTCATTATTAACCCATTCTGACCTGAGATAAGATTTTTTTTTTTTTTAGTTTAGTTTATTTGATCATCCTTCAGTTTCAAATACAATATTTAAAGAAATTGAATGTAAACAGAAAACAGAACAAAAAAAACCGAAAAACATGAAGATGATCAAAAGGAGTAGGCAGAAGCTAAAAGCTTATAGATGCCTATCCTACTTACAGAATCGTAATACTCATTACATTAACGACAATTTCACCCTACACCAAACCCCCCCCCCCGTGTCACCGTAGAGATAGCATTACATAACCGTTAGATTACACATTATAATTGTTGTTTTTTTTTATCCCTATTCACGATACCCTCGTTGCCAATGATCATTATCATTTATGTTGTTGCTGAGTAATGTCATTTGGTTCACACACATTTTTTTTTATGTTACCATATATACAATAATATTAGTTAATTAATTATTAATAATTACAGTACTAATTACTTAAAGAAAGAAAGAAGGAAAATAAGAAAGAAAGAAGTATCAGTTGATCATACAATAACGTCAACATTATACATAATTTCCCTATAGTATGCTGTATTTGTCCAAAAGGATTCGCTTGAGCAATTTTTTAAATTTTGAAAAGTTACTACTGTGTTTGACTTCTTCTGGTAGGGCATTCCAGATCTTAACCCCTCGGACAGAGATACACATACTCTTCCGAGTGGTATTGGCACTGGGTTGTTGGAAATTTAAGTATCCTCTTAACTCATACCCCCCTTCCCTATCCTTGAAGTATGACAGGATAGTTTTAGGAATTAGTCTATTTCTTACTTTATACATAATAAGAGCTGTTTTATGTTCAACTAAATCAATAAACTTCAATGTATTTGACCTTAAAAACAGTTCATTAGTATGATCATAATACCCTACCTTATGCACTAATCTTATGGCTCTCTTTTGTATGATGACAAGTGGCTGGAGGTTTCCTTTGTAATTATTTCCCCAGACCTCCACACAATAGGATAGATATGGTAATATTAGCGTATTATATAATGTGAGTAGTGACTTATAATTTAATAAATACCTTGCTTTGCCAAGAACCCCAACACTTCTTGCTATTTTGGACCGGATATACTTTATATGGGGTTTCCAAGTGAATTTGTGGTCAATTATTACTCCTAAAAAGGTGTTCTCATAAACTCTTTCCAATTTTACATTATTAATCTTTAATTCAACTAATGTGTTAGAATGTATTTTTTTATTTCCAAAGATCATGAATTTAGTTTTTTTCAGATTGAGTGATAATTTATTAGTGTCAAACCACATTTTCAGTTTCTCTAGTTCTGTAGAGACAACCTCCAATAGTTGTTGGAGGTTCTCCCCAGCACAAAATATGTTGGTGTCGTCGGCAAAAACAACATACTGTAGAATGTTTGAAACTCTGCAAATGTCATTAATATATAATATAAATAGTTTAGGACCTAAAATAGAGCCCTGCGGTACCCCACAGGTGATGGGTGAGCTGCTTGACTTATATTCGCCCATCTGAACATACTGTTGTCTGTTTGTGATGTAGCTTTTAATCCAATTAAACCCTACCCCTCTAATCCCATATCGTTCCAGTTTATGTAATAATATTTCATGGTTTATTGTGTCAAATGCCTTTTTTAAGTCTATAAAAATACCTAGTGCATATTTGTTATTGTCAATTGATGAAGTCAATTCTTCGGTTAACTCCATCAATGCCATTGTTGTTGACCGTCCAGATCTAAATCCATATTGGCTATCCATTAATAAATTATGTTTATCTATAAAACTGTCTAACCTTATAGAGAATATTTTTTCCAGGATTTTTGAGAACTGTGACAGAAGGGAGATAGGCCGGTAATTTGTGAAGAGATGTTTATCACCAGCTTTGTGTATTGGGATCACCTTAGCTGTTTTCATTTGACTGGGGAAGAAGCCTGTCTTAAGTGATAAATTACAGATGTATGTTAAGGGGTCAGCCACAGCACTAATAACATTTTTTAGAACTAACATATCAATACCATCGACATCAGTAGAAGTTTTATTGTTTAACTTGTGAACAATGTCAAGTATTTCTTCTTTGTTGGTACTTTGTAAAAAAATTGTGGCAGGGTTCCTTTCATCTGACAGTTGATCAACACCACCCCCCGGAGGGGGTGGAGTTATTTCCGCTGCCAAGTCAGGACCCACACTCACAAAGAATTTATTGAATTCATCTACCACCTCATGCATATTATTGATTGTCCTGTCATTATCAATAAATTGGTCTGTATAATTAGAGTTAGTTCTGTTCCTGATAATAGTGTTTAATATTTTCCATGTACCTTTGATGTTATTTTTATTTTTGTCAAATAGTTTATTAAAATATTCTTTCTTACCTCTCCTAATAATATCCACTAATTTATTTTTATATATTTTATATTTAGTTTCTTTGTCAATGGTTCTATGTTTCATAAAGTCTCTATATAGTTTATTCTTTTTTTTACAGGCATTGGCCAGTCCCCTTGTCATCCATGGCTTGTCAACAGTATTATTATTTTTTTTATATTCGAGTAATGGACAGTTTTTATCATATAATAATAGGAATATTTCTAGGAACTTGTCATATGCTATATCAACCTCTTCAGCTTCCAAAATATTTTTCCAGTCTTGAGATGTTAAATCTCTCTTGAATGCATTAAGAGCTTCCTCTGTCCTCAGTCTCCTGTATGACGTTGTTGTATGATCATTTTTAACAAAGTTGTAATTACAGTCATAGATCGCAAAGACCGGCAGATGGTCACTGATGTCATTTATAAGTATGCCGCTCACTATATTATTCTCCATATTGTTAGTAAATATATTGTCAATTAAGGTTGCAGAATTAGATGTGATTCTGGTTGGCTTCGTTATGATAGGATATAAACTCATGCTATACATTACAGCCTTAAATTCATCAATTAATCTATTGTTATTAGGGTTCAAAAGGTCAAGATTAAAATCCCCACAAATATAAGCGACCTTCTGCTCAATCTTTGCGAACATCCCTTCCATGAGGTTATTGAAGGTTTCGACATTGTTATCAGGAGCTCTATAAATGCAGCTGATTGTGATGTTTTTTCTTTTTTCCATGCAGAAAGATTTAAAAAAAAATGTCAGTCGTTCTTCGATTTTTCAAAAATAGCAGACCTACAAGCTCGTAGCGCGCCACTCGGTGGCACGCTATGAGCTTGTAGATCTGCTATTTTTCAATAGCTAAAGCATAATATGATGCCAACACCAAAATGGGTGCCCGGTCAGAATGGGTTAATACCGTGTTGCTGGCACGCACTCACTCACACGCACACACACACGCATGCATAGCTGAGGCACCGCTCAAAAATCAGCAGCAGTGCCGTTACAAACTTTACAAGTAAATGGTTTTTCCATTTCCCCCATATGAGTGAGTGTGTCGAGCGGCCAAGGCAATAAATGAGTAGAGACCAGTCCAGGGCACCTTCAATAAGCTTTATTTATTCCATTTTTACCTCAATCACTTTGACAGTCATATTCAAGACAACCTGTCATCACTCGGGTTAGAGACACCCCCCCTTAACTTCAATAAATGCATTTGTTACAATTTGTGTCCTTATTTACATTATACCATACATGTAGAATTGTGTTAGCGTCTGCATTAGGTATAGTAACGGCGTCCGCCGTTACAATGAGTGGTCATGTGGTAAGTTAGACCTTGCTTACTACCAAAGTCTTTGCTACAAACTGAATGAACTGAACTGAACTGTATGAGTCCTCATGTGCTCTTTTAGATGACTGTTCTTTGTGAAGCCTTTGCTACAAACGTTACAAGTAAAGGGCCTTTCCCCTGTATGAGTCCTCATGTGATCTTTTAGATGACTGCTCTTTGTGAAGCATTTGCTACAAACTGTACAAGGAAATGGTTTTTCTCCTGTATGAGTCCTCATGTGCACTTTTAGATAAGTTTCAATACCAAAGCCTTTGCTACAAACTTTACAAGTAAATGTTTTTTCTAATTCCCCCATATGAGTGGTCATGTGGTTAATTAGACGATGCTTCTTACTAAAGCCTTTGCTACAAATTTTACAAGTAAAGGGCCTTTCCCCTGTATGAGTCCTCATGTGATCTATTAGATGACTGTTCTTTGTGAAGCCTTTGCTACAAACGTTACAAGTAAAGGGCCTTTCCCCTGTATGAGTCCTCATGTGATCTATTAGATAAGATTTTCGAACAAAGCATTTGCTACAAACTGTACAAGGAAAGGGCATGTCCCCTGTATGCATCCTCATGTGTGTCTTAAGAGCACCCACTTGAGCAAAGCTTTTGTTACAAACTTTACAAGTAAATGGTTTTTCCCCTGTATGAGACCTGATGTGCACTTTAAGTTTATATTTACCACCAAAGCATTTGCTACAAACTGGACAAGCAAAGGGCCCACATGTAAAGGGCTTTTCTCCTGTATGAGTCATCATGTGGTAAGTTAGACCACGCTTATAACCAAAGCCTTTGCCACAAACTTCACATGTAAAGGGCTTTTCCATTTCCCCTGTATGAGTCCTCATGTGGTAGGTTAGAGAACCCTTATGACTGAAGCCTTTGCTACAAACTTTACAAGTAAATGGTTTTTCCCCTGTATGAGTCATCATGTGCTGGTTAAGATGTGCCTTCGTATTACACATTTTGCCACACTCTGTGCAAAGAAACCTTTTCTTCCCTGTGTGACTCCTAATGGAATCAGTTTGTTTTGTTGTTTTCAGGTCCTGGGACAGCTTGTTGCTCAACGACCAGGCTTGACCTTTCACATTTTGTGCCTTTTGTGATGTCGGTGTGTTTAAATCTGATGGACCTTCCCTGGTCTCCTCTAACTCATCACTGTCTTCAGTGTCAGATTTATTGTCTGATTCAGAAGAGTTTAAAGACAGGAGCTGGTTATCACTAGTTGGCTCCCACTCATCACTGTCAGATGCATTGTCTGATTCAGAAGAGTGTAAAGAGAGGAGCTGGTTATCACCAGTTGGTTGTGATGTTCCACAGTCCTCTACATCAGCTTGTGTATTCATGCGTTGAGTTGAAGTGCTGGCTAGAGGCTCTGTCTCTCTGCCTTCATCATCACCATCATCATCATCATCATCACTTTGCACTGCGTCCTCCACTGATCTTTGAAGTAGCTTCCGTTTAATCTGAAAAGACTCTGGTTCCTCCTGGACCAGACTGGACCTCCTCTCCTGATGTTCAGGGGAAAGCTCTTCTTTAGGCAAAAGATAAAATGAAAGAAATCCATTAAATGTTGAACTTAACATTTTCCATGCAGTGTTTCCTCTGTTGTACTACAAGGAAGTAAACACTTCCTCCAAATACCACGGTAAATGTTAGCTATGGTGATGCTCGTTCTTAACGAGCCTGATGGCAGACCTTCACACTGTTTTGAGCGCCTATACGTTTACAAAGCTGATTTAAAATCTAAAGTGCTCACTAAGGTTGGGCGATATAGCAAAATTATCCCATCGCCCATCGTCTAGCCCAAAATCGCCGATAGACGATATATCCATGCAATGTGATTACAATGTGATTACAATGTGATTACAATGTGATTACGATGGGTCGCAAGTCGAAAAAAAGACAATCCACAAGCTCTCAACACGCCGCTGACGCGACGCGTTGAGAGCCCGCAGACGCGCCTGTCTCTGCAGCTTCGTTTGCAGCGCGTTGAGAGCTTGTAGATCTGTCTGTTTTTGCAGCGCTGGTGTTCGTTCAGGTTGTCAATAACATAATACAGGCGGAGATGAAGTAGAGTTTAACCCATTCTGACCGGGCACCCATTTTGGTGTTGGCGTCATGTTATGCTTTAGCTATTGAAAAATAGCAGATCTACAAGCTCATATCGTGCCACCGAGTGGCGCGATACGAGCTTGTAGGTCTGCTATTTTTTGAAAAATCGAAGAACGACTGACATTTTTAGAATCTGATCTCAGGTCAGAATGGGTTAATCAGACCAGTGTGTGTCCAGTGGAAACCTCGTGTGAATCTGATCTCAGGTCAGAATGGGTTAATCAGTGCGTTGAATCAGCAGCAACAAGCCAACACCACCACCAGCCTGTTGTGTTAGCTTGTTGCTAATGATTTGTCACTCCAGTCCTGTGATGGGACACGAAACAGAAGTGTGAATTCTGGCGTGACTGTATATTATTAAACTGCATGGGTCCGGAGCTGTCCGGACTCCGGAGCGTAAACAACATGTAGGCTACAGCCAGGCAGCCTGAGCCAGCCCACTGAGCCCAGAGTGAGTGTGTGAGCGGTGCGCTGTTCCCCAGTTCCCCGACCCCGGTGCTGCTGTTGCTGGTACTCTGGGAGCATACCATTATAACGAGGAGGGGGTTTCCACTTTCCACCCGGCTGCTATTACGACGTTGCTGCCCCAAATTGATTCGCATTTTGCTCACACTGTAGGTATTTCGCTGTATAGGTTAATATTATTTTGCAAAGGAAAAATCGCCTAATAAAAATAATCGGTGATTGGACTCGTAAAAATCACGATTGATGATAGATTCGTATCGTCACCCAACCGTAGTGCTCACCATTAGAATTTTGCACAGGTGGGTATTAGCACACGTGCATCCCGTAATCTTCAATAAAAAGCTTTTTTAATCCGAGCTGTGGCCATTTTCTCAGGGCATTCACTAAAAAAAATCGATGCATCGAAATCGATTCAGATTAGGAGAAGTCGAAAGGTAAAAAAATAAAAAATAAATCTATTGTTTTCCCCATATCATATTTTTTGCTCTATGTGTGCGTACACAATTCGGCTATAATTGATTATTGTCACGGGCAGAACTCCTTACCCGTTCAAATATATTAAAGTTTCATTATTAACCCATTCTGACCTGAGATCAGATTTAAAAAAATTTTCAAAAAATAGCAGATCTACAAGCTCATAGCGCGCCACCGAGTGGCGCGCTACGAGCTTGTAGGTCTGCTATTTTTCAATAGCTAAAGCATAATATGATGCCAACACCAAAATGGGTGCCCGGTCAGAATGGGTTAATACCGTGTTGCTGGCACGCACTCACTCACACGCACACACACACGCATGCATAGCTGAGGCACCGCTCAAAAATCAGCAGCAGTGCCGTTACAAACTTTACAAGTAAATGGTTTTTCCATTTACCCCATATGAGTGAGAGTGTCGAGCGGCCAAGGCAATAAATGAGTAGAGACCAGTCCAGGGCACCTTCAATAAGCTTTATTTATTCCATTTTTACCTCAATCACTTTGACAGTCATATTCAAGACAACCTGTCATCACTCGGGTTAGAGACACCCCCCCTTAACTTCAATAAATGCATTTGTTACAATTTGTGTCCTTATTTACATTATACCATACATGTAGAATTGTGTTAGCGTCTGCATTAGGTATAGTAACGGCGTCCGCCGTTACAATGAGTGGTCATGTGGTAAGTTAGACCTTGCTTACTACCAAAGTCTTTGCTACAAACTGAATGAACTGAACTTAACTGTATGAGTCCTCATGTGCCCTTTTAGATGACTGTTAACCTTAAAGCCTTTGCTACAAACGTTACAAGTAAAGGGCCTTTCCCCTGTATGAGTCCTCATGTGAACTTTTAGATTACTGCTCTTTGTGAAGCATTTGCTACAAACTGTACAAGGAAATGGTTTTTCTCCTGTATGAGTCCTCATGTGCACTTTTAGATAAGTTTCAATACCAAAGCCTTTGCTACAAACTTTACAAGTAAATGTTTTTTCTAATTCCCCCATATGAGTGGTCATGTGGTTAATTAGACGATGCTTCTTACTAAAGCCTTTGCTACAAATTTTACAAGTAAAGGGCCTTTCCCCTGTATGAGTCCTCATGTGATCTATTAGATGACTGTTCTTTGTGAAGCCTTTGCTACAAACGTTACAAGTAAAGGGCCTTTCCCCTGTATGAGTCCTCATGTGATCTATTAGATAAGATTTTCTAACAAAGCATTTGCTACAAACTGTACAAGGAAAGGGCATGTCCCCTGTATGCATCCTCATGTGTGTCTTAAGAGCACCCACTCGAGCAAAGCTTTTGTTACAAACTTTACAAGTAAATGGTTTTTCCCCTGTATGAGACCTGATGTGCACTTTAAGATTATATTTACCACCAAAGCATTTGCTACAAACTGGACAAGCAAAGGGCCCACATGTAAAGGGCTTTTCTCCTGTATGAGTCATCATGTGGTAAGTTAGACCACGCTTATAACCAAAGCCTTTGCCACAAACTTCACATGTAAAGGGCTTTTCCATTTCCCCTGTATGAGTCCTCATGTGGTAGGTTAGAGAACCCTTATGACTGAAGCCTTTGCTACAAACTTTACAAGTAAATGGTTTTTCCCCTGTATGAGTCATGTGCTGGTTAAGATGTGACTTCTTATTACACATTTTGCCACACTCTGTGCAAATAAACCTTTTCTTCCCTGTGTGACTCCTAATGGAATCAGTTTGTTTTGTTGTTTTCAGGTCCTGGGACAGCTTGTTGCTCAACGACCAGGCTTGACCTTTCACATTTTGTGTCTTGTGTGATGTCGGTGTGTTTAAATCTGATGGACCTTCCCTGGTCTCCTCTAACTCATCACTGTCTTCAGTGTCAGATTTATTGTCTGATTCAGAAGAGTGTAAAGAGAGGAGCTGGTTATCACCAGTTGGTTGTGATGTTCCACAGTCCTCTACATCAGCTTGTGTATTCATGTGTTGAGTTGAAGTGCTGGCTAGAGGCTCTGTCTCTCTGCCTTCATCATCACCATCATCATCATCATCATCATCATCATCATCATCATCATCATCACTTTGCACTGCGTCCTCCACTGATCTTTGAAGTAGCTTCCGTTTAATCTGAAAAGACTCTGGTTCCTCCTGGACCAGACTGGACCTCCTCTCCTGATGTTCAGGGGAAAGCTCTTCTTTAGGCAAAAGATAAAATGAATGAAATCCATTAAATGTTGAACTTAACATTTTCCATGCAGTGTTTCCTCTGTTGTACTACAAGGAAGTAAACACTTCCTCCAAATACCACGGTAAATGTTAGCTATGGTGATGCTCGTTCTTAACGAGCCTGATGGCAGACCTTCCCACTGTTTTGAGCGCCTATACGTTTACAAAGCTGATTTAAAATCTAAAGTGCTCACTAAGGTTGGGCGATATAGCAAAATTATCCCATCGCCCATCGTCTAGCCCAAAATCGCCGATAGACGATATATCCGTGCAATGTGATTACGATGGGTCGCAAGTCGAAAAAAAGACAATCCACAAGCTCTCAACACGCCGCTGACGCGACGCGTTGAGAGCCCGCAGACGCGCCTGTCTCTGCAGCTTCGTTTGCAGCGCGTTGAGAGCTTGTAGATCCGTCTGTTTTTGCAGCGCTGGTGTTCGTTCAGGTTGTCAATAACATAATACAGGCGGAGATGAAGTGGAGTTTAATCAGTGCGTTGAATCAGCAGCAACAAGCCAACACCACCACCAGCCTGTTGTGTTAGCTTGTTGCTAATGATTTGTCACTCCAGTCCTGTGATGAGACACGAAACAGCAGTGTGCATTCTGGCGTGACTGTATATTATTAACACATCTAGTACAGGAACTGCATCAAAAAAGAAGCTCCGGGGTGCCAGAGTTGTCTGATCGCTTTTACTTTGAAAGCCATGAACCGGAAACACTTTCCTAAAAAAGTTGACTTTACAAAGAGACCTCAGATCTCCGATCATCTTAATCTATTTTTTTACGCTCCAAAAAGCGTTCATATTTTGCGGGAGAGACGGATGAGGAGCAGAAATGAAGCGCCAGCATATCGATCCATTCATCACCACGGAGAGCGCCCTGGATTAGGAGATACGAGTCATTGTTTCCGCCGCGCTAACATGGGAGTCAATGACAAGCTAATAGTTGCACTGAGCGTTAGCATACGGCAAGCGTAAAGCGAAATGCCAAAAAAAATAAAAATAGGAAAGATTCTGAATATTCTTATCTCGCCCCGCGTCGCTGGGACGTCGCTAGGACGTCCTCACACGTCAAAGGTACTAATATTTCGGGATCCTTATGACGTTTCCAGACGTCCTACGTACAGAATCTGTTTTAACTCAATGTCTGCCAAGGACTTCATTAACTGCTTTTAACGTCTTTTTCACACGTGTATAACATTGGGCAAAAATATATATATATATATTATTTTTTTCTTTTCTTTTTTTAATACAAACATAAAAATAAAAATAAAATAAAAAATGGTATTATTTTGCAAAAGAAAAATCGCCGCGATAAATCGCCTAATAAAAATAATCGGTGATTGGACTCGTAAAATCACGATTGACGATAGATTCGCATCGTCACCCAACCCGTAGTGCTCACCATTAGAATTTTGCACAGGTGGGTATTAGCACACGTGCATCCCTTAATCTTCAATAAAAAGCATTTTTAATCCGAGCTGTGGCCATTTTCTCAAGTTATGTATCAGAGTGCAATACACCTCCCAGCCGATAGGGGTGCGTAGCTGAAAGCATGGTGAAAGACTGAGAAACTGGCCAGCGGTGGGATAAGAATTCTAACATCCGTGGCCTGGGGTGAGCACTTTATATTTTAAATGGAAAATGCGGCCTGCGGTCACAATAATATCGATTTGCATCTTTGTGACAGGCCTAAACATTCTCCCCTTCCTCCCCACACACACAGGAACCGTTTGGACGTGGGTTTTGACATATAATGATTTTAGAAATATTCCCCTTACACATAAGATCGGTATAGGTCGATCGTGAGAAAGATCTGTGATTGGGATCGGTCCCAAATAAACCTGATCAGAGCACCCCTACTGAAGGGGCAAAAAAAAGATGTCTGGCCTTGACAGCCCATACATCCAAAAAGAAAAGTCCCATCGGATTGCATTAAACTCACATTGCCACTCAGTCACTCCAAAACATTTTGTTTTGTTTCTGAACCCACCCCCATCTGACCTAGAATAATTTATGGGATGCTATATTTAAATTTTCAATTAAATTGAATGACTTTTAGACTCAAATTAATTAGTGATGCTTATTTTTGAGGGGCACTATATACAGATTTAAATGTTTGTTTTTTGTTAAATGTTTGTTTTAAAAACGCCATTGACAAAGGGAAAATCATATTGTCCCTCATTATGTCATATCGTCTCTTTATTGTTGATGGCATTTAATGCTTGTGTTGGCACCGTTTGTTTTACATCACCATTACATCACCTAATCAACACGAGTTAGACTTTAATTATATTAGCAGCCCTCACTTCACACGGGTGTGATTTTTATTTTTTTACCTGAAATAGTGTGGCACCTTGTCTTCCCATGTAGTAATGTCAACATATCAACCTCCTCTTCCATGTTCTCCTCTTTAATGTGTGTAGGTTGTGGTTCCTCCTTGACCAGACTGGACCTCCTCTCCTCATGTTGTGGTTCCTCCTGGACCAGACTGGACCTCCTCTCCTCATGTTGTGGTTCCTCCTTGACCAGACTGGACCTCCTCTCCTCATGTTGTGGTTCCTCCTGGACCAGACTGGACCTCCTCTCCTCATGTTGTGGTTCCTCCTTGACCAGACTGGACCTCCTCTCCTCATGTTGTGGTTCCTCCTTGACCAGACTGGACCTCCTCTCCTCATGTTGTGGTTCCTCCTGGACCAGATTGGACCTCCTCTCCTCATGTTCAGGGGAAACCTCTTTACACACAGACACAAGGAGAGAAGAAACCTCTTTAGACACAGACACAAGGAGGAGAGTAGCCCCTTCCGGGACCCTCGTTTACCTTTTCTGAATTTTGGACGGCCGTAGCCTAGGGACCCTCATCAGTTATTCCACTCTCTATAGGACGCAGATTTACATACTCTCTGTTCACGGAGACCACTCTAGTGTTGGTGAGATGTTTCAAAGATGCATAACACAGCTTTAGGAGACAACGGAAACGTGTGCCAAAGAGCGCTAATCGGAGTTGCTGTTTTGTTTTTTTTAAGTTTTGGCTTCTCTGAAATTCTCTCTTCCTCTGGCATGTACGCGGTCGGCCAATCAGAGGCAGTAACTAGGACGTGCAGCTAGCCAGTCTGGGTGCGGGAGGCGGTACAATGGGAAGTCAACAAGGAAGAGAGAGAAGTTAAGAACTGGATGAACACAAACTTCCTCCTCCTCAACTCTGCCAAATCGGAAATGCTACTAGTCGGCCCACCTAAACATACCAATCTGTTCAACAACACAACCATAAACCTTGATGGCTGCCCAATAACTCACAAACCAACAGTCAAAAATGTCGGAGTCAGATTTTTCTATCACTCCAAGTACCACCTCAGATGTTTTTTATCACTCCAAGTACCTAGGAGAAGTCATAACAGAACCATCTAATTACTACAACATGCAGTCATAACAGAACCATCTAAACACTACAACATGCAGTCATAACAGAACCATCTAAACACTACAACATGCAGAGGAGAAGTCATAACAGAACCATCTAATTACTACAACATGCAGTCATAACAGAACCATCTAAACACTACAACATGCAGTCATAACAGAACCATCTAAACACTACAACATGCAGAGGAGAAGTCATAACAGAACCATCTAATTACTACAACATGCAGTCATAACAGAACCATCTAAACACTACAACATGCAGAGGAGAAGTCATAACAGAACCATCTAATTACTACAACATGCAGTCATAACAGAACCATCTAAACACTACAACATGCAGTCATAACAGAACCATCTAAACACTACAACATGCAGAGGAGAAGTCATAACAGAACCATCTAATTACTACAACATGCAGTCATAACAGAACCATCTAAACACTACAACATGCAGAGGAGAAGTCATAACAGAACCATCTAAATATTACAACATGCAGAGGAGAAGTCATAACAGAACCATCTAAACACTACAACATGCAGAGGAGAAGTCATAACAGAACCATCTAAACACTACAACATGCAGAGGAGAAGTCATAACAGAACCATCTAAACACTACAGCATGCAGAGGAGAAGTCATAACAGAACCATCTAAACACTACAGCATGCAGAGGAGAAGTCATAACAGAACCGTCTAAATACTACAACATGCAGAGGAGAAGTCATAACAGAACCGTCTAAACACTACAGCATGCAGAGGAGAAGTCATAACAGAACCATCTAAACACTACAGCATGCAGAGGAGAAGTCATAACAGAACCGTCTAAACACTACAGCATGCAGAGGAGAAGTCATAACAGAACCATCTAAACAGTAAACACTACAACATGCAGTCATAACAGAACCATCTAAATACTACAACATGCAGAGGAGAAGTCATAACAGAACCATCTAAATACTACAACATGCAGAGGAGAAGTCATAACAGAACCGTCTAACCGTTCATGAATGGAATTCTCTCTCTCTCTCTCTCTCTCTCTCTCTCTCTCTCTCTCTCTCTCTACAGCGCACCTACTGGTACTCACACATACATAGGTGCATGGGTTAACGTCAGATACATAGGTGAACGTCACGGACATTGCTGGTTGTAGGAGTGGTTGCACCACTCAAAAATAAACTGCTATTTCGCACACGTTCCCATTGTCTCCTATAGCTGTGTTATGCATCTTTGAAACATCTCACAAACACTCGAGCGACGGCGCGGGTCTCCGTGAACATAGAGTAGGCTATGTAAATCTGCTTCCTATGGAGTGGAATAACCGATGATGGACCCTATAGGCTGCCGCCTAGCCCAAACATTTAGATTCTCGTAGAGGGTTTTTTTTTTCGATTCTGGCGAATCTCTCTACGAGAGTCTAAAAGATAACCCCGCTCCCTAACGTCGAAGAAGGAACGTTTGTGCCTCAAAATCACTCTTACCTTGTACAAATGCAAAATCTAAGCCGCTTTAAATGTTGCCCCACTTGTTTGTGAGGTGTTCGCAATCAGATTAAACACAGCACATGCTTATCTTTCAATAAAAAAGGTATTTTAATCAACTCTGTCTCGGAATCTGGCGGCCATCTTGCTTTTCTCTCCATTGTAAATGCGCAAGAGAACCCTGGCCGCTAGGGGCGCGGGCAATATTCTGTTGCGCCGTTTACCGCATTTACAATGGAGGATTCAGAAACAGAGTGGATTAAAATAGCTTTTTTATTGAAAAATAAGCATGTGCGGTGTTTAATCTGATTGCGAACACCTCACAAACAAGTGGGGCAACATTTAAAGCAGCTTAGATTTTGCATTTGTACAAGGTAAGAGTGATTTTGAGACACAAACGTTCCTTCTTCGACGTTAGGGGCGGGGTTATCTTTTAGAGATTCGCCAGAATCGAAAAAAAACCTCTACGAGAATCTAAATGTTTAGGCTAGGCTGCCGCCGTTCAAAATTCAAAAAAGGTAACCGAGGGTCTTGAAAGGAGAAGAAGAGAAGAGCTATAGCATTTGTTGATTTGTCAGCTTAACAAACCTGGTCTGTGTAATATGACTTGTGGCTGTAAAAGGACGTCCAGAAGTTTGTCTTGTCTCTTCAGCAGAGTTTCTAGTGTCTCCATCTCTCTCTGGAAGAGGCTGAACATGAATCCTGCAGCAGTGCTGAGGCGCTCCAACACAAACACTCTGACAAGCTTCATCTGACCAGCATCACTCTGCTGTTTATCCAAAACACACAACATCTCCTCTCCCACCGACGACAGGTGTTCATTTATCGACAGCCTCAGCCTTAGAGAGTCCGTTTGACGCATTCTACCTCGTTTGTAAGACATTTTTCACCACGCTGATTTGTTCCTCGCCGCCATGAAAAACAACACGCAGGGGAAACGACGTAGTTCACGCGCATGCGCAGCGCAATAGCAGCAGCTTCTGCTTTATGGCAGATGGCAACCATAGCAACCAGTTTTTGGTGCATTACCGCCACCTTCTGACCCAAATCTTGGACCTAGTAAAATCTATCTTCTATATCAAATCCCTCTTCCAACCATTGACCAATTGATACGCGATTAATGGCACTGCTCAAAAAATATGATAACTAGTCCCGTTCAAATATACTGTATATGAACACCAAATTATGTACAGTGTGGGTACCGTACAGCCAGGGCCGTAGGAACCACGGGGGTCCCCGGGGACACGTCCCCGGCGGGCCGCGGAGCGGCCCACTCGGGGCCGCGAACCGTTTTGGGCCGCCGGCCACGGGGAATAAAAAAGCCTCAAATTGGGCAGGCACTTGGACCATGCGGCCGCCGCTGACTCGCTGTCAGTGTTGTGCGAGTGCGTGTGATTCTGCTATAGTGGAGATTTCAATGTATTTCTATGGGGGAACTTGGATAGGATTCAGGAAGTTGTTTATATGTTATGCCCAGTGCTGGTTAAAGCCGTGTATGTCTCGGGCAGGCTCATCAAAAAGGTAAGATTTGCACTAGGCTATTTCTGCTGTGCAGACCCGTTTTTACCCGAAAATAACGACTTTATAACCGCAAATACCCGATTTTTTTCCGCACGGGCGCTTCGCCTTCGCTTCGCTTCGCGCCCGTGCGAATCGCCCCACATGCACGGGCGCTTCGCGCCCGTGCATGTGGGCCGGTTCGGATTCGTCCCCCCCATCTGTGAAGTGCCGGATACGGCGCTGCGTACAGCGATGTCACAGATCCTATTATTAATGAATGTATTTCTATTTTGAGGTGTAGGCCTAATCGTGTCAGAGGCGCTTGCCCGGTGTTGGGTGAAATCACCCCTCAGCTAAAGACCAGCGTGCCACTTTCCCGTGGGGTGCATATACCAACAGTCCTACAGTCATGAGTCCAACAACACCGTCACTCCCCGACATGCAGGTTAAAATTAACCCATGCTGCGGGTTTAAAACATGTGTTGCGGGTTAAAACTAGCCTATATGCTGCGGGTTTAAAATCACCCGTGGCTCCTGACATGTGCTGCGGGTTAAAAGTAACGCGTGGCGGGTTAAATATCACCGTGCCAGCGTGCGGTTAGCGGTAGGTTAGGGTTTTGGGTAGGGTCTCGGACTCATGACTGCATAGGACTGTTGGTAGGCCTATAACCAAGGAAAGGAAAGGTAGGCCTACTATGTTTACCCAGGGTAACTGGACTAAGCTCAAGAACTTGTTTACAGCCAGTATACAGGAAAGGTGCAATTTGTGTACTTTTGTGTAATTTTGGCACTGGGCAAGTGTGGTTGGCTCGATAGAGACACACAGGGACTGCAAAGTTCACGTCCCCAAATGAGACAGCATCGATCCCCACTTCTGGTCCGTTAGAACAGGGGTTATCAACCCGTGGGCCGCGACCCCTCGGGGGTTGCACTATACGGTGAGACCCCTTTGATTTGAGATTTGAGATTTACAGCACTTTTGAATCTCTGATGGAGTATATTATAGTACATTGTGGGTTGTATATTCAGATGGCCGGTATAGGCTATGCGACATTGAAAAGGACAGATCAAACATATGGGAAACTTTATTAGAACACAAAAACAGTATTTTCTGATGCCTCTCATAGGGATTGCACTGACAGCGGCAGTACACAGTAAGTAGCCTAATTAGGATGGGATTTATCCCACAAAAAGCATGTTTGCGGCCCAGGCCGTGGCGTAACGGTCTGGGCACCTGACTGGTAATCCAGTCGCGGTGTGCCGCGGGTTCGACTCCCGGACCCGACACGGCCTTTACTGCATGTCATCCCCCCATCTCTCTCCCGTTTCCTGTCAGCCTACTGTCTGTCCCTTCAAAAAAAATCAATAAAAGGCGTAAGCCGCAAAAAATATCTTAAAAAAAAAAAAAAAAGCATGTTTGCAACAAACGTTTAAAAATTCCGCATTTGCGGTGCCCCCTATGGATGAAAATGGAATTGCTTTGGGCTCTCGGACGTAAAATGTTGAGGTATAGTCGTACAGTACTGTGTGTGTGTGTGTGTGACTGTGTGTGTGTGTGTGTGTGTGTGTCACACACACACACACACACACACACACACACACACACCTATGCCTGTAACGGCATGTGACATGTGTCCTGTGTGTGTGTGTAAACCATGAACTTAATGTTCACATATCATCCCCTTTATAGTAAAACAACACAACAAATATAACAAAGAACATGGACGACAATGTGAGCCATATTTATACCCGGAAATTCACAACATGAGGAGAACAAAATGTTTTTTTTCCCAAGCCATTCAATTAGGACGGGCCGGGCAGGTTCCGACATGCCGCCCCGCGTCCCAAACGGTTGAGAAATGTATCTGTACTGTATCCTCTACTGGAGGCTACTGTACTAGCACACCCGAAATCAGACATAATATAAAAACTGTAAATATATTATATACAGTTAATATGTGCGTGTGTGTTTGTGTGTGTGTTAGGTTGCACACATGAAAAACAACCATGCTGTTTTCGTGCTCATACCCAGACACCCACCCAGCCAGCCAGCCACACACACACACACACACACATACACACACACACACACGCACACACACACACACACACACACACACACACACACACACACACACACACACACACACACACACACACACACACACACACACACACACACACACACACACACACACACACACACACACACACACACACACACACAGCTCCTTATGGCCAGGGAGTGGTTGCACCACTCAAAAAATGTACATGACAAGTTGGGCTGATATGACAGACAGTGAATGGATATGGAGGACATTTATGAAACTGAATATTGAATTTTGCGCTATACCTCCACACAGACAATGCAGAATGCATCATATAAGCCAGGCGTATAGCCATGGGGTTCCGTCCAGCCTGCATCGCTATATCGTTCCGTCAATCTGTAACTTTTGTCACTCAGATTCACGGAATGCAGCGATTCAGGCTGGCTGTCATAATAGGCGTGGTCATTGCTGTGTTCTTTTGTTTTGTTTCATGATATGGACTTGTAGTGGTACTTTTAGAAGTGGGAGAGCGCATCTATGCATGCGTTTGTTCTTGGAATGAGTCGATACCGATACAGCTGGACAGTGAGTGACACACACATGCAGCTCTCAGCTGTGCTGAACTGAAAGTGACTGGAGTTAGTTTAAAAACAAAATGGAGCCCTTGAAGATGACACGATAATGTTTACTGTGATAATGGTAAGCTTTACATTTCATATCACAAACACCATGGAGCAGTGGTTCTCAACCAGTGGTCCGGGGGCCACCAGTGGTCCTTGAAGGGGTTACAGAAGGTGGTCCAATGAAACCAAATGAACCCATACGGGCCCATTTGGTTTCATTTCACGCTCTCAAGAGTTACATTAAATGTTAAACATCTGCATTAATTAACTTACAAGAAGTCTACACTATTAGAGAAAGTAGAAGATGTTTTATTTAGACGTTTGAGACGTTGCTGACGTCTCTCCTAACCTAATGGTAGCAACATCAATACAGCATGGAATTGTTGACCAATCTTATCCAACAATAACAAAACATTCAAAGTTGTGGGTCTGAGAGGCTAAATGCCATCAAATGTGACTCCTTTTGATACAGAGACAAACTGTTCAGGAGAGGATTTTCATTTGTTTTATGCAAAATGAGTTAATAGCACAGGCAGACTCTTCACATAGAGCATGTCTGAAATAAATGTCAGAGCTGAAATCAACATGTAAATATTAATTAAATGCTTAGAAATGTAGCTATAGGTGTAATGTTAGAGTCCACAGAAAAGTGAACCATATTCAAGTCAAACTGAACAAACAATATGTCAATTTGAAGCTATGATTCCCTGCTTTCATAAGACATGACGAAATGAGAATGAATAATAATCTTTCATGGTGGGTTACAGATGGTGGTCTGTGTGTGGGCCTTGATATGAAAAAGGGTAGAAAGCCACTGCCGTAGAGTAAAAACTGAAACTTTAACGAGCCGATGCCGGTATTGACCGATAGTGGCAAATATCGACCGATAAGACAGATTAAAAGACGCCATGAAACAATACTTTTAGAGCATATATCTAACAGGGAGATATAATTAAAAATTATCTATGTGGATAAATCCATGAATCAACTGTGGTTTCATTCACCTGCTGTGTCAGTGGTTTTCAACCTGTTTCATTTCAAGGCCCAGTATTCGTCTTTCGAGCCAAGGACCACCATCTGATGACATTTAGCCTCTCAGACCCATTTGAGCCACGGACCACCATTTGATGACATTTAGCCTCTCAGACCCATTTGAGCCACGGACCACCATTTGATGACATTTAGCCTCTCAGACCCATTTGAGCCACGGAACCACCATCTGATGACATTTAGCCTCTCAGACCCATTTGAGCCACGGACCACCATTTGATGACATTTAGCCTCTCAGACCCATTTGAGCCACGGACCACCATTTGATGACATTTAGCCTCTCAGACCCATTTGAGCCACGGACCACCATTTGATGACATTTAGCCTCTCAGACCCATTTGAGCCACGGACCACCATTTGATGACATTTAGCCTCTCAGACCCATTTGAGCCACGGACCACCATTTGATGACATTTAGCCTCTCAGACCCAAAACTAAAGAATATGTTGTCGTTGGATTAGATTTTGTGTACAATTCCATGCTTTTGGCAAACGTTTATCAAAATAACAATTCTTCTACATTCTCTAATTGTGTAGACTTCTTATAAATGAAGTACTGCAGATGTTTAACAATAATGTAACTCTTGAGAGCATACACAGTGACACAAAATGGACCATTTGGTTTTCATTTTACATTCTCAAGAGATACAAATCTATAAGGGTCCATTCGGTTACAAACTCTCCGTCGGTCAGCTGGGGACCACCTGGAACCCTCTCAAGGACCACTGGTTGAAAACCACTTATAGCTCACGTTCATGTTCCCGTTGTAAACTTAAATAGCACGCTATGATATGAATCGTCATGTAACATCTGAGGTGACAAATCTGAGACAGCAACGCTTTACGGCACTGCCTCTCTCTCTCTCTGCCTCACAGAGCGAGCAAGCGAGCGCGACACAATAGGCAGTTTTACATCCCATAGCCCGAGGGGGATGGTAGACTGTAATAAGGGCTGCAGCACCAGGAGGTGGGCGGGGGCGGGGCCAGACACTTGCCTTGTGTCTGATACCTGACTTGTGTCTGAACACAGCTTTGATGGATGTGTTCTGCCCCATCAAACAAAATGTTTGGTCAAACCATATGGGCTTCCATTGGAAATGCATTGGAGTGGCCATTAAACACAGACACAAGACAGACACAAGAAATGTGTCTTGAATGTGTGAACGCAGCCCAGTAAGTCCACCCCCTCCTGGTGATGCGGCCATCTTGGAAACTAAAACACGAATATAAACATTGGGAGAGAGGTGGGTGGGGCCGAGAAAGGCCCTTATTGGCTGAGATACAAGCAGCCTCGGTTTGACTGGAATAAAGGACGCTGGGGGGAGGTGGGGGGGGAAGAAGCCATTTCATGACATCTTTAATAACAGTTAATTGTTCTGAGAGGGGTTGAAGGGGTGGGGGGGGAAGGGGGGGTTAATGGGTAACAGAAAAGAAAAACAGAAAACAACAACGCATGTTGTCGGTACATTCCTCATCTCCTCGTCGACCGCCTCCCTCTCCGTTCACTAGAACATTTTGGCCAGACTTTGGCCATGCAGGTCCCATATACTCCCTCGACCTCATTTCAGTCAGAGTTTTAAGTCTGCTGCTGTTTTGGCGTGCATCATCCCAAGTCCACCTTCAGAGGTTCAGGTTGGCGTTTTGGGTTCGTTTGGGGTGAAACGAGTCCACCGTTCTTCCGGGCAGGTTGGCGTTAGAAGAAGAAGATGAAAGAAGAAGAAGGAGGGCCGTCAGTGGAACATGGTGGGTGCTCATGGCGTGGGAACGGCAGAAAAAGCTGCATCATGCAACGCGCCGCCCGGCCGCCGCGCACAGCGGAAAAACAGCCCGTCTACAACAAGGTCTAAACTAAAGCACGGTTTCTCAAAGTGGGTGCCGTGACTGTGAGTGACAGCCTATAGGGTGCCGTATAAGTCCGTGACGCAAGCCCAGGGGTGTGCAGCAGAACACTTCAGTTTAACCATGTGGACCCGTCCAGACTTCGTTCTTTTTTTTTTTTTATCTGGTACACACAAAGTACTCTTCACCAAAAATAGCAGATCTATACAAGCTTGTACTTCCGACTATTTTTGAAGAATGTTCCCCCCCGGAGAACGGGCATGCCGATGTTGAAGTGGTTAAACGGCAAGTAAAAAATAACACGTTCGGTCCTATAATTGGAAAACGGAAATTGTCTGAAGTTTTCCTCGTATTGGATCTTAGAGCGTAACATTTCACATATTTTCGTAGCGTACAATATGACTACTCTCACCTAAGAGGCCCGAAATGAGTTTTCTCCGACGGGTGGCTGGCATCTCCCTTAGAGGTTAGGGTGAGAAGTTCAGTCACACGAGAGAGACGAGAGAGAACCGCTGCTTCTTCGCCTGGAAAGGAGCCAGCTGAGGTGGTTCAGGCATCTGGTTAGGATGCCTCTCGGGCGTCTCCCTATAATAGGGAGGTCCTCGACACACGTCCCACTGGGAGGAGACCCCCGGGGCAGACCAAGGACCACACCCACTGGGAGGAGACCCCCGGGGCAGACCAAGGATCACGTCCCACTGGGAGGAGACCCCGGGGCAGACCAAGACGCAGTTTCAAGGAAACACATCGACTCACTGGCCTTGGAATGTCTCGGGATCCCCCCAGGAGGAAGTCACTAATGTTGCCCCCACGACCCGAATACGGATAAGTGGTTGAAGATGGATGGACGATATGACATAAGGTTCTAGAAATCAACACTGTTATTCAGGTGGTGCCATGGGTGATAAAAGTTATTTACAGGGGTGACCCTGAGGGGTGACCCTGAGGGGTGACCCTGAGGGGTGACCCTGAGCCAAACGGGTTCGAGAAGCCCTGCTCTATATATAGATCGGTCGGTTTTGCCGATGCTGCAGCGACACCGCGACGCGCGTCTAAAATCAGGCGTTCGGTTAGTTCTGGCGTCGGTCACCGTTCAAAACAACAAATCACAGACACAGAGATATCATTATTCATATTAAATCCGATTGCCAAAACACAGTAGCCCCTGTTAGACTGTTTGGCTGCTAACACACAAAGAGGGTGTGACCAGAGAGTCGCGTCAAGAGAGCCATTTAGGAACCCCTTTTGGTGTTTTAAGCAAATGTTATACTTTATCTATTGAAAAATAGCACATCTACAAGCTCATAGCGCGGCTACGAGCTTGTAGATCTGCCATTTTAGAATAATGCGGCGCAAATCTTTGAATATATATTCTTTCAGAGCGAACGATTTTAACTCAAATCTTTGCTTCTGTCCCTGGAACTGCATATTTTCAGATGGGGGTCGGCGGCCAAATACAGATAATTCTGGGGGTCCTTGACCTGAGAAAGGTCATGATATAGAAAGGTAGGTTTTTCAGAAAACCGATTTAGAAGCCATTTAAAAAAAACTAAAATCTGCCTCAGGTCTAAATGGGTTTAAACAGCTGGTGGATGGACCTAAAATGATAATAAATTAAATGCTTTGCCCTACAAGTTAAAGCCGTGCGGCGCACTAGGGTCATTTCCGTCCATCGGCTGTTTAAAAACCCAGAAGAGACGCATTTTCTCCTGGCGTGACTGTCTG
This sequence comes from Protomyctophum parallelum, assembly GCF_964188405.1. Lineage (NCBI taxonomy): Eukaryota > Metazoa > Chordata > Actinopteri > Myctophiformes > Myctophidae > Protomyctophum > Protomyctophum parallelum. The sequence goes on from NC_139719.1 coordinate 40,584,970, forward strand.
GTTCTACTCATAGGACCGGAGAGGAGGAGGAGGAGGAGGAGCAAGCACGTCTCATCCAAAAGGTATACGGCCCGCTAAAACACAGCTGTCGTTGGTCAAACCAATTAGGGTCGGACGGTCGGTCAGACGGACGGTCGGACGGTCGGTCAGACGGACGGTCGGTCAGACGGACGGACGGACGGACGGACGGACGGCAGGCCGCCGCCATCATCACGGAAGCGAAAAGCGAAGAGCCCTGCACCGGCGCGTCAGAGACAACCGGTGGGTTCTGAGAGACAACCCTTCCGTTGCGCGCTCTCTCTCTCTCTCTCTCTCTCTCTCTCTCTCCGGCAGCAGCAGCAGCAGCAGCCATGGGGTTCATGTCTTGGGGGGGAGATGCTTTGTCTTTATAGGGAGAGGGAGGAACAAAGCCAAAACCAGCCTTTTTTTCCCCACCAGGTCAACAGCGATGCAGCAATATGGCAGGTTTACGGACCTCTGTGTGTGTGTGTGTGTGTGTGTGTGTGCGTGTATGCGTGCCTGTATACCGGCGCGCGTGTGTGTGTGTGTGTGTGTGTGTGTGTGCGCGTGCGTGCATAGCGGAGCGGGCTACACGATGAGCGGTCCGCGGCGGGGATGCTTGGGACTCTGGCCGTCCCTCGACTCCGCCCCCGGCTCCTCCAGGTTGATGTTACTGGTGGAGACGTGATGGGGGCGGGGCTCCACAACTGGCCTGTTATAACCCCCGACGTACATCAGTCCTGAGAGAGAGAGAGAGAGACAGAGAGAGAGAGAGAGAGAGAGAGAGAGAGACAGAGAGACAGAGAGAGAGAGAGAGAGAGAGAGAGAGAGAGAGAGAGACAGAGAGAGAGAGAGAGAGAGAGAGACAGAGAGACAGAGAGAGAGACAGAGAGAGAGAGAGAAGCAGACACGGAAAAGGAGGAGAGGGATAGAGACGAATAAAAGGGAGAGAAAGAATGCAAGAGGAAGTCAGAAAGAGAGAGGCAGAATACAGTACATATCCCTCTGCTTGTTGCTAACGGGACATTGCACCGTGTTGTGCTGCTCTGTCGCCCTCTAGGGGACAAGCAGTGTAAGCGCACCCCTCTTGGACGGCGGCTGAATTTCACACATCCGGAAGGTTCTCAAAATTGGGGTCTCCATGTAGGGACCCGCCTGGGTTCCTTGAGCTCTTAAAGGTCTGTACCTTGAGCTCTGTACCTACTCTGAGAGTGTACAACCCTTTACGGGTCCGTTTGGTTCCATTTGTACCCTCTCAGAGTCACCGGAGTCCATCAAATTAAATAGAGGTTTGAGAACCACTGCAGGAATAGGAAGTCTTCCTACTGAGTTATTTCAAAGTATCCTTGGCTAATAAAGACATATATGCATCCACAACACATTATACTTTCCCTATATGTATATATATATATATATATATATATATATATATATATATATATATATATAACTAAGATTTTAATAAATTAATAATTTTAGAAATCGTAGTACGACTTTCACTCAAAGCAAGTTGATGTCCATTTGTGGTTCTTCAGCCCTATGGAATGTATGAAATGCATACTAATAAACAACTTAATACTATACTTCCTACGGTTAATATGAGCATCAAAGCGATTATGTTAAATACTGTTTTATTTATTATCACAAATCCAGAGGGCTGGTCCACACATGGACGTATGACGATGACATCATCAACTTTGCGACAGGAGTTGTGACCCTATTTGACCTATTTCACCCTATTGAGTGAAAGGAGAACTATTTCTAAAATTAATACAATATTTAAGGTAGGCTACTTTTAATGAATTATAGTAATAGAGGGCAATTATAATAACGCATTTGGAGGCATATACTGTATGTCTTATTAGCCAGGGATCCTTTTAACATTTATTTTGACAAAAAAAAACAATCAGGTTTACACTATAGCTCTGGTCCATAGCCCTAATGCTAATTCTGCCCTGCATTAAGGCTATGGGTTTACACATACATTTACCCTCAAAAGGACCACAATGGAAATATAATATTTATAATATATTGTTTGTGTTTTATTCCTTTTGACAGATCATGTACAGATACATGTTCATGAGGATCAGTAAAAATATGATTTATAGGTCGATTGATCAAAGAATATCAATAATCGATAATTGATAATCAATCAACAGATCATGGGTTCAGCATGGGCCTTTTTGTGATTTGATTTGATTTACTGGATAATAATAATAATAATAAAAAAGATCTCACTGTGGCAAATACTGTACTTTTTTAATTGAACATTTTGAGCCTACAATAAAATACAGTTTAGGAGAAAAACGTATTTCCATTGAAGTCAGCTTTGCAGGAAAGTATGACCAGCAAGTTAGAAGCTTTTTAGATTAAGACAGGTTTTCTACAATTTTGCAAAAGATATTCCATCATTTTCGTAAAATATTCTACAATTTTGAAAATTATTCTACAATTTTGTAAAATATTCTACAATTTTGTAAAATATTCTACAATTTTGTCAAATATATTTGGTCAGCTGGGCGGGGCCATGACAGCTTTACAGATTTTGAAGTATAGGCCTGGATCCAGAAAAAGGTTTACTGGTCTTGGATCCAGAAAAAGGTTTACTGGTCTTGGATCCAGAAAAAGGTTTACTGGTCTAGGATCCAGAAAAAGGTTTACTGGTCTAGGATCCAGAAAAAGGTTTACTGGTCTAGGATCCAGAAAAAGGTTTACTGGTCTAGCCAAAATGTCTGAAATAAAATGCACAATAGATCAGTGCAATTGCAATAAAACCAAGTTGTCTACTTTTAAATGGAAATGCTTTGGTATTGTGGAAGAATGGGGTTGTAATTCTACTAATTCTTAGCATGAATTACAACAAGTATGTAATGCTGAGCGTGGTGTTAAACCTCCGGGGAAAAGCAACTACAATTCTTCTTCTAATACTTCATGACTTTCAATTCCAATAAAATAAAGAATAAATTTCATCGAATTAACTTTGTTTTTGAATAAAAAGATGTCCATCATCACATAGCAAAAATAGCAATTGTTCACAACGTGCAACCATGACATGTTGTGAGCTTCTGTAATTGTTTTTGAATATTGATGCTAATATTCCTATCCAGCTCGATTTGGCACCTGCCCACAGTGCCAAAACTAGTAGTAACTGGTGTACTGACCATGGTATTACTGTGCTTAACTGACCAGCCAACTGGCCTGACCTGAACCCCACAGAGAATCTATAGGTTGTATTGTCAAGAGGAAGGTGTGAGACATAAGACTGAACAATACAAATTAATTTACGGCTGTTATCAAAGCAAACCTGGGCTTCCATAACACCTCAACAGTGCCACAGGCTGATCACCTCCATGCCACGCCCCATTGATGAAATAATTTGTTCAAAAGTAGCCCAGACCAAGTATTGACTGCATACATCAATATACTTGACAGATATTTGACATTTCTCGTTTAAAAAAATCATTTTTTTAGTGGTTTCGTAAAATATTCTAATATTTTGAATATATATATATATATTTTTTTTTCATGAGCTGTATGCAATAATCATCAAGATTAAAACAAAAAAAAAGGTTTTAAATACTTCACTTTATGCACAATGAATTGAGAATATATTAAAGGAGAAGAACTGAACTGAAAAGAACTGAACTGAACCAACCAGTGGAAAAGGGGTCTGAGAGGTTCCCACCCGACAGTGACAATATATTAGCTAGTGGCACTATAGTGGTTAAAGCACATTAACGTTAGTCATTAGTCCCCACGTTTAGGCGACACCTAATCCACCTAATCTCTAAACCTATCAGCTGACTCAGTGGTTTTCAACCAGTGTTCAACAGTGTTGATTTTGTCGACTAAAACTAAGGGCCGATTCATACTCCTATTTTAGAGCCGAATAAAAATCGGTTCGGCGCTGTAAAGCCTACAATGTGACGTAATTTGAGGTTCGGGGGGGGGGGGGGGGCTCTTCGGTGCTACTGAAAATTTCTGACGAGCCGAAATAATTTCGGCTCTACAGCGCCGAAACAGCGGTAAAATAGGAGTATGATTCGGCCCTAAGACGGAAAATGTTATAGGAAGGGACTAGTGGACAAGAGATGCAGTACAAGTCATTTTACACTTGGTTGCATGCTGAAAATAGCAGATCTACAAGCTCAGAATGAGCTTGTAGATCTGTAGTAGACTGAATCAACTGTAGATTTAGTTGACTAAAACTAGACCAAGACTAAAACATTCCAGTTGACTAAAATGTTACTGAAACTAAATGAAAACTTTTGAAGAGACTAATGACTGAAAACTAAAATCAAGTGACCGTGATATGAAAAAAGAAGGTTGAAAACCACTGCGTCTCTAAATCTCTAAAATCTATCATCTAACTCTATACCTGACTCTCTCTCTCCATCGTACCTATTCCTCAATGTTGACCGGACACGAGTCCTCATCTGTCCGTCAAAAGAGAGAGAGAGAGAGAGAGAGAGAGAGAGAGAGAGAGAGTGAGTGAGAGAGAGAGAGTGAGTGAGCACAAACCCAGAGGGGTGGGGGTGGGGGTGGGGGGGGGGGGTTGGTGAGGAGGAGGAGAGAACACACAGAGGACAACATCCAGGGAGAACACGCACGCACGCACGCACGCACGCACGCACGCAACACAGGATGAAGACATGGTGATGGAGGAGGACGATGAGAGATAACGCAACCCTTTTTTTTTTTTACAGCAGCGCTTCTCAAAAATGGACTTCTGGGTTCTGGGGACCCCCCCACCCCCTCACCCCCCACCCAGCAGCAGGTGGTGCCCTCCTTGGGGGGTCCCCAGCAAAAAGGAGCATGCAACGGCTTTAAAAAACCCCCGCTACTTTATGATTTGGCTTTTAAAAAGTGAAACTCAAAGTTGTGAGCTGGCAGCTGGCCCTTCACTTAATGCCGGCCTTCAGGTTAACGCAATTAGTGCCGCCTGCTGGACGACAGTGGTATGGTGCTTGGGTGCCGGTGATTTCTGGCCATTCCACGTCCGCCTTTGGCTTCCATCTTGGATGCTAAAGCATAGCATCAATGCTACAGAGCTAAAAATGAGGTCCATCCTTGCTCTAGAAAAGGCCAATGTTCCCGTTGCGCTCAGCGGATAATCAGAAAAGTACCTCGGAACATCGCCGATCTGTTCCAACACCACGGACAGTGCATTAGTTTCATGAGGAAAGAAGCGCGCAAAGGCCCGCGACTAAAACAGAAGCTAATGTGGTTGGGTCAACACAAACGGTGCGGGAGGCGGGGTCCTATAGCAACGGTGCACAGCAACCCGATTAAACCCGGTTAAAAAACGCATGAAACACAGCGAAGCAACGTTACAGCGATATCAAACGCCTCGAGACAAGCCTGCTCGTCAAGAGCGCCCCACCTTCTTTTACAGAGCGCTGGAGAAGACAAGCGCATGGCGCACAATTAATTAATCAGGACGAGTATACGTGGGATCAAATGAATTTTCAGTTTTTTCTTTATGTCATATGAAAGCGGGGAATCATAGCTTCAAATTGACATATTGGTTGTTCAGTTTGACCCACCAGTTTTGGAGATATGGCTTATAGAGTAATTCATATCTTGCAGAAAACAGCGAGTTGAGAAAACAGGCTTGAAAGGTTCACTTCTGTGGTCTCTAACATTACACCTATAGCTACATGTTTAAGCATTTATTTAATATTTACATGTCGATTTCAGCTCCAACACTTATTTCAGACATGCTCTAGTACGTGAAGAGTCTGCCTGTGATATTAACTCATTTTGGATTAAAATAAAATAAAAGTTGTTCTCTGGTGAAAAGCTGGATGGCAGGCTCTCAGTCAAATCTGGTCACAAATGTGTTAATGACTAGTATTACAATGTTATTGTCTTTTTTTAATGTCAATGTATTTCTATTTAGTATAACAAGTTAACATAACTATAAATAAAGGCATTTGAACGGCATTTGAAATACATTTTTAAATTTTCCAATTAAAAAACAAACTTTTCAGGATTTCAATTCAAATATAGCAAAAGATAGCCGATCTACAAGCAGGGGGGGGGGGGGTTGTAGTATGGAGGGATGGATGGAAGAAAGGGTTGCAGAAGGATGTTTTGGCAAAGCGGCTCAGAGCTGACATACACACTGACCATGAACACACACACACACACACACACACACACACACACACATACACACTGACCATGAACACACACACACACACACACACACACACACTGACCATGAACACATGACATCTCTCACGTCCGCGCACGCACACACACAATCACTCAAAACATCATGCAGACAGAAGCACACACACACACACACACACACACACACACACACACACACACACACACACACACACACACACACACACACACACACACACACACACACACACACACACACACACACACACACACACACACACACACGCACGCCACAGCTCAGTTCACTGGGGGGGGCAGGAGAGGAGAGTGCACGACTACAACAACAACAACAACACCGAAGCACCACCACAACAACACCAACAGAAAAGGAATGACGAACGACTGAGGAAGGCCTAAATAAGGCTGAAGTCTCTGGACTCTGTGTAGAGTCTCTGGACTCTGTGTAGAGTCTCTGGACTCTGTGTAGTCTATGGACTCTGTGTAGAGTCTCTGGACTCTGTAGAGCTGCACTCTGAGTCCCCAAGTCTATGGACTATGTGTAGAGCTGCACATTTCTCTTTGTCATTTAGATATTGATTGATTGAAAAAGGAACTTATTCCGTTTGCCCTTCCAGCCAACTGTCCATGCTGCAGGGAGAGTCCTTTAACAGCCACACTATAAAACCTCTCTTGTTTCTGACTGACATATACTGACAGTTGTACTCATGCTTTTTCCAATCTCCCTCCTCCCTCCTCCCTCCTCCCTCCTCCCTCCTCCCTCCTCCCTCCCTCCCTCCCTCCTCCCTCCTCCCTCCCTCCTCCCTCCTCCCTCCTCCCTCCTCCCTCCTCCCTCCTCCCTCCTCCCTCCTCCCTCCCCTCCCCTCCTCAGCACTCAATGGTCCATGTTGTTGTTTTTTTCGGTAGGGTTTTTGCTCAACTCACCGGCGAATCGGCTGTCGGGAGCCTGCTCATTATCCAGCCCCAAAGAGGGCGTGTCACAGAGGGCGACGCCCTGATTGTTATTGGCCAACTCTGGACACCTGCTCCGCCCACCTGCAAGCGAGGGCAAAGGTCAAACAAGAGCAGCCAGGCACAGCAGGGAGGGAGGGAGGAGTGGGGGGGGGGGGGGGGGCAGTGGTTCTCAAACGGGTCCAGGGGTGACGTTGGAGGTGGTAAGTAAAGGGGGCGGGGCGGTCATGCTGGAACGGCAATAACACCCGCTTTGAATGTTATCAATCGATATTAATCACCAATATGTTCCTTATCAGGACATGCAATGAAGCAATATGGACATTTCCTATACTATATTCTACGGTGAGGAGGAGACTAAGAAACACCGAAGTGAAATGACTGCCGCCGGCGTGAAAACATTGTGAAAACTGTGCTATACAACAACTTCGCTTTATGTTTATGCTCTTTGACGTGGCCGGTTAATACTGAGGTTAGGGTTAGGATTAGATGTAGGGTTAGTAATAGAGTTAGTAGACGGACCTTAGAGTATATATGAATAGAGAAGGCACCCAGAGGAAACACTGAGGCGAAATGGACATAGTGGCCGAATGAAGGTATTGCAGCCTGGCCCCAAACACATGAACGCGCTGGTCCGTTGACTATCATTGTGCACGTTCACGACGGCAGCACGCTCGTGCGCGTTCAGCGGCAGCGCGTTCATGTGTTTGGGGCCACTCACTATTGCAATCCATCCCAGAATGCACTCTGTTCCTACCCGGAAGGAGGAGTGAAATCGCCTCATGCGCTTTTGAGCAACTTAATGCAAGTGGATGGGAGGAGAACTCGGGTGTCATCTCTATTCATATATACTCTAAGAGACGGACAAGGAGCCAAACGAGACGTCGGACAATGGCTGACAACAACGTTAGTAATAATTATGTAGGAAATGTCCACACCGTCTCCATTGCACATGGTCTTGATAAAGGCTGATGACGGAGATTAAATAATCTGATAACATCAGAAACCGCTAATAACAGCCCAATATTGCATCTCTAATGCAGTTCTTCTTCCTAAAATTAACTATAGTGTAACTTAATATTTGTTCAGCTCAGTATAATGTCCACTTCTTTCACCAGCACAAAACCTTCTCATCTCTTAGCTAAAAGCAGCAAAACCTTCTAATTTGTTTTGTTTGGCCGGAATTTATATATATATAAAAATAGAAAAACTGAGGTTTAATATAATTTATGGACCAGGGATGAATTTATCATCACCAGTATCAAACAGAAAATATTTTAGTAAAGTATAGTATGAATATAGATAGGAGTACCCTAAAGCAGGCTACCCGTTATGAAGGGAAAAAAGAAAAACAAAAAGACATAATTATTTCCACGTATATATTATTAAAGGTTTTATGACATTCATTTTCATTTCTTTTTCTTTTTTCTTTTAGGTTTTATGACCTCAATTACACCCAAAAAACCTGAACTTTGAACATTCAGTGGATTTTCTGTGGTCTGAAGTTTTCTTTGGGTTTTTTTGGGCCTTTTGAGCTACAATGAAAACAGGCAACACAGTGAAACAGTGACATCTGCTGGCAAATCCCATTGACATATATGGGATTTGCAGTAAGTGATGTCACTTACTGCCGGCAAATCAGAGCACCTGTTTGAGCCAGAAAACCCCAGATCACAGAAAATCTACTGAATGTTAAAAGTTCATGTTTTTTGGGTGCAATTGAGATTAGAAAACCTAAAAAAAACAAGAACAATTCCAAAACCTTTTTTTTAATGTCACAATCCCTTTAAGTAACTCACTAATGACACAGATGCTGATTCATTCAATGCCTGATGTATACTACTCCATTGCGCACAGATGGTCACGCACCTGACTGAAATAGCCAATCTACAAGTGCGTTTTGTAGTCGTGCGTTTATATTTTCGGTGCGCGACACACAGGTTTGCAACCGAGTCAGGCATTATCGCAATGGTAGCAGGCGACAGCCTTTCCTAGCATGATGTAGTGAGTCGGTATATGCTTGCGTGCAGGCAAAACATGTAAAAGTCCATTGTGGGTGTATTTTTCACTAAACGTAGGTGAAATTCACCCGAACACTTGCCTGTAGGAAAAGCCAGGGATGTGGGCGGGGAAACAAACCTACCTTCTATGATGTCACTGAGCATCATGAAGGCAATTGTGCGTGTGTAATAAACAATAATAATGAATGTATGCTTTGGAAAACGGTCTTCAAAATGGTCTCCATTCCCCAGGGACCCCTAATTACGCAGCTTCACACCCTCTTTTAGACGGGACTCAAGAGGAAGGGTTTTCAACCGGCAACCAACCACCACTGTCAGTATAATAGTTCTCTCTGTCTGTCACTCCCTCTCTCATGCACACGTACCACAACACAGAAAACACTCCACTACACACAGACTACACACTCAACCCCTCAACACGAGCACGCACACACACACACACACACACACACACACACACACACACACACACACACACACACACACACGCAGGCGCACATACTGCACATACAGTCACACACACACACACACACACACACACACACACACACACACACACACACACACAGGAGTGACGCACGCAGCAATGCGGGTGGTGCACGTGTGAACTCGTTCTATACGACAGTTCAAAAAGTGCATGCAGGCTGCGGAACACACACCCGCACACACACCCGCACACACACACACACACACATTTATAAAGCGGTGCAAAGCATTGCAAATGCCAATTTGTTAGCATGATGCTGCATCTATAGCTAGTAGGGCATTAACATAATAATCTAATAGTCGACTAGTCGACTAGCAAAACACTAGTCGACACTGTTAATTGACATCCGATTATTCGCTAATATTATTTTTAATATATATTTTTTTTTGCTTTTCTACAGCAGACATGCAGTCATGCAGCTGTGAGCTCGGTTGTTTTGTTGGTAGTTCGCCAACTTCAGTACTAATCCATTCTTGGCTGATTGTTTTCATATCATATACAAGCCTACTGTACGTGGGTTTTGCCGTTTGCCGTTTGCCGTTTTGCCGTTTTGCCGGTGGGCGGCGGTGGCACTAGCAGCATTCAAGACAGATTGTCTTTGGGAAAAGCATATGTGATATGCCTCATAGGCTCATAAGATCAATGGGGACAACTGCAGTGTGTAAATACTTTTACTATTGGTGAGTTTATTACTGTAGTTTGTTCAACAAGTTAGATTGGAGACGTGTCGTCGTCGTCGTCCGGTACAGTAAAGTATAGCAGGAGTTCCTCCTCGCTCTGCCCAATATTATTCAGTTTGGTGACAGTCAAACTACAGTAGCTCTTGCCGTGATTTCATGTTTCTTCATGCTTATCCAACAAAAGTCCAGGCGTGCCGCGTGTGGCATTATTAAAAACAAACAGCTATGCCGCACGATCATAGTTCTAATAGTCGCAAAAGACTCGCGATGGAGTTAAGTAGTTGATCATCTGATTCATAGCCTGGCAGCCTGCTAGCTAGCAAACCTCCCCCTAGCTTGTAGCTCCTTCTAAAAACCAAAGGAACTGTGGTTGTAACTTGTTGTTGAACATTTAGGGTTGTATGAAAAACATCGCATGGTAACTTCATTCCTCCTCCTCCTCCCCGCTCCACACATTGTGAACAACGTAACATGCTATGCTGCTCCGTAGAACGGTCTTGCGCATCAAAAATAGCAGATCTACAAGCTCACAACGCGTCCATTCGTGAGTCATTGTGGACTTGCAACTTTGACTTGAAACAGCTGAGCTAATTTCGGCCAATCAGAGCGGCATTCAGCGTAATCTAGTAAGAGTGGCGACACTCGCGTTGACTCCCACTGTAACAATGGAATGCGGAAGTGCTCATTCTATCTCAATGGGATATAGTTCCAATGTTTGGAACTATAGCCCATAGGTGTCGCCACTCTCTTAGTACTATTCCACTCGGCCTGCATTCACCGGCTCTGTTTTGCTTCACTCGCTGGCTGTTTCAGAACGCGATGTTTTAATGCTTGATTGGATGGAATAAATATCATATTTTACCGCCGACTAATCGACTATAAATCGATTTTGATGGTAATCGAGTCGACTATCAAAAATCACGTTTGGTTAATGCCCTAATAGCTAGAGAACCTTGTTAATTTCAAGTGAAGCACACCTCCAATAATTCTGAACCAAGTGGTCCAAGTGGAGTGCCCATCCGATTAAAAAAAACAAAACAAACGTGTACAGACGTCTTTGGCACACCATGCGATATTGATCGAATCGATTATTTGCATTGCAAAACGATACGATACAAAGTCAATTTAGTCAGTTTACATTTCGATATACTTTGATTCTTTTTAATTTTTTAATTAAAATAAATGTATCGTTAAACCCCTAAAAGCTACAGTATACATCACTGTTAGTCTTCAGCGCATTGCGCGGATGGATGCGCACGCATAACTTTGAGCTAATGTGACCGGAATCTCACCGGCAAACGAACTAGAACTGCGTCTAAAATCCATCTTCATTTTAGTTTTTTGATGTCATGCATTATGACATCAATACTCATAATACTAATACAACTGAAACCAATAACAAAAATGATCCAGAAACTAAAACTAATGAATATTTCAAAACTGTAAATAACTATAAAAACACTATAAAACGAAACAAAAAAACATATATTTTTTCTACCTCACATGGCCCAACGAGTGACAAAGAGGGTCGACGAGGAAAGGTGACAGACGGTTCAGGGGTCAAAGGTGAACGTTCGGTTTCCATAGTTACCCTTATCGTGAGGCGGGGAGCGGCGATCGTCTTCTGTGACGTCATTTCCCTGGAGACAGACAGACAGACAGACAGACAGACAGACAGACAGTAAGGATGAATTCAGACTGCAACGTCCGAATGCTTCATTTGTTCGGTTCCAGGTTCAATTCCAGTCCTCAGCAATGTGTTCAAAGTGTCTCTGAGCAAGACACACTTATCCCCTAAATGCTCCCCGAGCTCCATAGAATGGTATACTGTATGTAAAAATAAAAAAACAAATTATCATTCTTATTATCGTTATTTAAGGGGGATTTGACGAAAAGGTTTAATTAAATGTAAAACCAAACTAAACCAACGGTTCACCAGACTGACTCACCTCAGAGTCCCGTCCTTCGTATTTATGCTCCTTTGGCTCCTTGGCCACTTCCTGTACGACGGTAGAAAGAAACACATTTCTGAGTGAGGAAAGTTATCCAAAAATACAAACACTCAAGCAAATACAGACACTCAAAAAGGATGTACTTAACTGCCCGGCGTCAGTTGGAATCAGTAAATCGGTGTGCCCAGCTGTTTGCAGCTTCAGAGCCCTTTTCAATGTGACACAGTCGCCATTTTGTTGACCAGAAGTAGCATAGCATCTAACCCAAACATTCGCAGGAGGATCGCCGACCGCCCAAGGCATGAATTATTCCTGCCGTGACTCTGTAGCGACGGAACCGTGATGGGCCGTCAAAAAACATTTATCATTTAGATTCAGACTTCAGAGATATCAGCGTTAGAAGACTTTTTCCTCCCGTCCGCTATAATGGAGGCTTGGAGGGGGGACACTTTTTGATGACGCACCAACCGGAAGTGGTTTCGAAAGGTTCGACAACAGACGCGCTCAGACTGTAGTGTATCACTCGCCGATATCAAACAATTAAATCTCTTAATTTAGTTTAATCTCCGTCCTGGGAAGACAACTGGATAGGCTTCAAAAGGCCGAACTTCCGTCCTGGCCAGTTAATGTGTTAAGTAAATCTGTTGTAATGTAATGTAATTGTATCTATTATAATCTGTATTCATTTTAAAGTGCACTGTTGCACTCTGTATTTTATTCTGTAAAGCACTTTGAATTGCTTTTGAGTATGAAAGGTGCTATATAAATAAAATTGCCTTGCCTTGCCTAAGTACTGTACTGAAGTAAAACTACTTGGTAAGCTTCTTTCCCCGAACAATCAGATACATGAACGAACTCATATGAACCATAGTGTACCCCCCCCCCCCCCCCCCCCCCCCCAACGCTGCTGCATTGTCTGTAAGGAAGCCAAACAAAAATAAGTTTTACTCTCATGTACCTGTACACAAGATGTGTACCCTGACCTTTGTTACTCAACCGTCTGGGCCCCTAGAGGCTGCTGAGCCAGGCTGACGGTTAGCTCAACCGTCTGGGCCCCTAGAGGCTGCTGAGCCAGGCTGACGGTTAGCTCAACCGTCTGGGCCCCTAGAGGCTGCTGAGCCAGCCTGACGCCACGTGTCCCCGTCCCCGTCCCCCATCTCTCTCCTCATTTCCTGTCAGTCTACTTTCAAACTATCAATAAAAGGCAGAAAAAGCCAAAAAATATCTTAAGAAAAGAAAGTCAAAGTCCTCACCCCGTCCTGCTGCGACGGCCCTCTGCTCTGCGTGCGGGAGGAGGAGGAGTCCCCCCGCCTCTTCTCCCCGCCGTCTTTTCCCTCCTCCTCGTCTTCCTCCTCCTCCTCTTCTCCGTCCTCGGCGTCGCCTCCCCCGCCGTCCCCCTCTCCCCCCCCCTCCTCCTCCTCTTCCTCCTCCTCCTCCTCCTCCTCCAGGTCCTCGTCCTCGTCGTCGTCTGGCTCCTCCCCTTCCTCCGCGGCGGCCAGGTAGGACCCTGACATGGAGCACATGGAGTGTGACGACGCCATGGACATCACTGACTGGGCCAGGCTGCTGCTGCTGACCGGCTCTGAACACGTCATAACGGACAGTATCACTGACTGACTGGGCCGGGCCAGAGCCATCCAACAGGAGGGTTAGGATATGGGCCGGGCCAGAGCCCTCCAATAGAAGGGTTAGGATATGGGCCGGGCCAGAGCCCTCCAATAGAAGGGTTAGGATATTGAGGGGGCAGAAACCGAGCGCTCGAGCGCTGTTCATGCAGCCTGAAAGGGGGACAAGCTGGAGTTTAACCCATTCTGACCTGAGATCAGATTCATACGAGGTTTCCACTGGACACACGCTGGTCTGACGAACCCATTCTGACCTGAGATCAGATTCTAAAAATGTCAGTCGTTCTTCGATTTTTCAAAAATAGCAGACCTACAAGCTCGTATTGCGCCACTCGGTGGCGCGATATGAGCTTGTAGATCTGCTATTTTTCAATAGCTAAAGCACGACATGATGCCAACACCAAAATGGGTGCCCGGTCAGAATGGGTTAAAATACGTTGTTTTCAACGAGGGCGGCGCAAATGAGAGCTATTTTAGGCACGTGACCCCACTTTGGGAACCACTGGTTTACGTCATGTTGTAGTCACTGATTTGTAGTCATCATCAGGCAGGAAACCACAAGGCGGAATAAGAATTCCTCCATTATCATAGTACTGATTCCCGCCTTGTGGTTTCCTGCCAGATGACTACAAATCATTGACTACAACATGACGGAAGTTACCATCCGGATCATAAACCCCGAAATGGAACGCTGCCCAGGCTGGAGGGCCGGCTCTACAACACGTTACGGATATGAGACACTAGCTGAACATCACTGACTGACTGGGCCGGGCTGCTTGCTGCTTACTGACATGAAGACATGACGACACAACGCTACAGGCTACCATTCATTTAGATCAGGGATGTCAAACTCAAATACACAGTGGGCCAAAATAAAGAAATTGGTACAAGTCGAGGGCCGGACTGTGTTTCAACACACAGGCCATTTTTGGGGAGAGGGGTAGCTGAAAGTTGACCACAAGTGATGTACTTTCACTGCTGATCAATAGTGAAGATAAGACGCATGCTTGCGGGCCCTCAATACGTGACAATGCACTCGCAGTGCATTGTGGGACTTGTAGTATTATGGTGGTCCGTGCAGTATACCAGAGGGCCAGTTCTAATACTAATTAAATATCATCCCGCGGGCCAAAGATAATTCATTCACGGGCCTGATTTGGCCCCCGGGCCTTGAGTTTGACATATATGATTTAGATGGAAGCCAGCGACGTCAAGATACGTACAAAGATACATCTGAACATTTGTAGCTGCTAGAAGAAACAAATAAAGTTGAGCTGGTTTAAAGTTCAGCTACAAAGCGACAGATACTGTATATAGCGGCACACACACAAAGCCACACATTGGAGCGGCAACACCAGTAAATGCATTCAAAGTCCATAGACTTGGCCGGCCGATGACGTAATTTCGGAAAGCCATGCATTGGAGGGGCTCTCTTTTGGGTCTTGAGCTAAAACGGTTTGTGAACCACTGACTTAGGGCCCCCTCCGAAATCACGTACTCTATTTAGTATGCCAAATGGATCAGGACAAGAAGGGCCCACAGGGAGAACAGAACGCCTTTTGAGTTGTCAGCGCCAGCCGTCCATGTATTTGTCTACGGTGGTGAAGACGCGTTTAGTGCGCTCCTCAACTCAGCACTATAGCCGTCACACTTTGGCACAGACAGGACCGTTTGGGCAGTGAGCACCTCAACGGGTGCTGTGTGTGTGTGTGTGTGTGTGTGTGTGTGTGTGCGAGCGAGCGTGATATGGACCATGGTATCCAAAACGCTCCTCAGCTCGAAAAGGCCGTTCTGTGCAGGGCACTGCCCATAAGGGTAACCAGAATGCTCGCCCCCAAACATGCTCGCCCCTCATCATGCAGCGGCTCTGTTCGTTAGAAATACGTTTAGGTTTAGGCAGTTTTACTGAGGTTACGTTTAGGATTACCTGGTTGGCGACCGCTCTGAGGTCGCCGGATTTGACCCGGCCGGGGCGAGCGTGTTTTGGGGCGAGCGTTCTTGTATTCCCCCCTCAGAATTTGAGTATGTTTTAGAGAGAGAGAAAAAGACAGACGGAGCACCGCAGCCATATCGGAAAGAAATTGGTCCTCTTCCTTACTTCCGTCACAGGTGTTACCAATGAATGATACTAATTAAGGCTCTCAAACGTTTTTTTTATTTTTCATTTCAAGAACCCCCATAACTCTGAGAGTGTCCATTTGGAACCACCTCAAGGAAGTGTTTTTTTTTTGGCTTTCGCCTTTATTTTATATTTTTTATGGAGGCAAATGGAGAGACTTGCACACTGCCAGACTGGATTACCAGCCAAGGTGCCTGGACCGCTGAGCCACGGCCCAGGACCTGAAACCCACTTTGAGACCCACTGGTGTAGCGGAGTGTTTCCAGTGAGCCAACATGCACACTAGCAGCACCCTGACTCTGTTTGACCAGAATGGAACAGAGCCTTCATTAGTATCATTAACACCGACTCCGTTTGACCAGAATGGAACAGAGCCTTCATTAGCATCATTAACACTGACTCTGTTTGACCAGAATGGAACAGAGCCTTCATTAGTATCATTAACACCGACTCTGTTTGACCAGAATGGAACAGAGCCTTCATTAGTATCATTAACACCGACTCTGTTTGACCAGAATGGAACAGAGCTTTCATTAGTATCATTACTACTGACTCTGTTTGACCAGAATGGAACAGAGCCTTCATTAGTATCATTAACACCGACTCTGTTTGACCAGAATGGAACAGAGCCTTCATTAGTATCATTACTACTGACTCTGTTTGACCAGAATGGAACAGAGCCTTCATTAGTATCATTAACACCGACTCTGTTTGACCAGAATGGAACAGAGCCTTCATTAGTATCATTAACACCGACTCTGTTTGACCAGAATGGAACAGAGCCTTCATTAGTATCATTAACACCGACTCTGTTTGACCAGAATGGAACAGAGCCTTCATTAGTATCATTAACACCGACTCTGTTTGACCAGAATGGAACAGAGCCTTCATTAGTATCATTAACACCGACTCTGTTTGACCAGAATGGAACAGAGCCTTCATTAGTATCATTAACACCGACTCTGTTTGACCAGAATGGAACAGAGCCTTCATTAGTATCATTAACACCGACTCTGTTTGACCAGAATGGAACAGAGCCTTCATTAGTATCATTAACACCGACTCTGTTTGACCAGAATGCAACAGAGCCGTCATTGGTATCATTAACACCGACTCTGTTTGACCAGAATGCAACAGAGCCTTCATTAGTATCATTAACACCGACTCTGTTTGACCAGAATGCAACAGAGCCGTCATTGGTATCATTAACACTGACTCTGTTTGACCAGAATGCAACAGAGCCTTCATTAGTATCATTAACACTGACTCTGTTTGACCAGAATGGAACAGAGCCTTCATTAGCATCATTAACACTGACTCTGTTTGACCAGAATGCAACAGAGCCGTCGTTGGTATCATTAACACTGACTCTGTTTGACCAGAATGGAACAGAGCCTTCGTTAGCATCATTAACACTGACTCTGTTTGACCAGAATGGAACAGAGCCTTCTTTAGCATCATTAACACCGACTCCGTTTGACCAGAATGGAACAGAGCCTTCGTTAGTATCATTAACACTGACTCCGTTTGACCAGAATGGAACAGAGCCTTCGTTAGCATCATTAACACTGACTCCGTTTGACCAGAATGGAACAGAGCCTTCATTAGCATCATTAACACCGACTCCGTTTGACCAGAATGGAACAGAGCCTTCGTTAGCATCATTAACACTGACTCCGTTTGACCAGAATGGAACAGAGCCTTCTTTAGCATCATTAACACCGACTCCGTTTGACCAGAATGGAACAGAGCCTTCATTGGTGTAGTTTTTGAGGCCCAATTTCTGTCCGACAAGGAAAGAAGGAGAGACAGAGGGATATAGGGAGCAAGCAGCAGGAGGGGGGGGGGGGTGGCTGGGGGGAGGGAGGGACCGACTAACCTGGGCCAGTGCTGGGTATTAGACAATGATAACAGACAGTAGGGGGCGCTGAAGAACCCGCCCCGCTTGAGCCCGAACCACTCATAAGATGCAATGGAAAAGTGGTCACAGCACTGCACTCACATGTACAACAAATGCATTCTATTCTATTCCTTCACACTGTTTTCCTTCCCAGTGTGGCGGAGGAAGAAGATGGCTGCCTATAAGGATGTCGTTCACCGTGATCTCCCGCTCTTGTTTTTAACCCATTCTGACCTGAGATCAGATTCTACAAATGTCTTCTACATCCTGACAGTTTTCTGAAAAAAGCTATGTTTCTATGTCAGTCGTTCTTCGATTTTTCAAAAAATAGCAGACCTACATGCTCGTAGCGCGCCACTCGGTGGCGCGCTATGAGCTTGTAGATCTGCTATTTTTCAATAGCTAAAGCATAACATGATGCGAACACCAAAAAGGGGTTCCCACCCAAAATGGGATAAACATAATACTCCTTTGGATTCTGTTGTGTGTAAAACAATTAGTAAACGATTCTCAAACTAGTGGAGGGGATATTTCGCGCAAATCTGTCTAAAAGCGCCCAACATTTTTGCACGGATGTAGCCATGCAGGGCAACGCTCGAATGATTTAGTTAGTAGGGCGCCCGAGCCGGTGACCTTCAGGGTCGCCACAGCGGCCAAATCCAGAAGGCAAAGTAAATGTCATTATGCTTTAGCCTAAGTAGCATGTGACGTGTCGAACTAGAGGGTTTTCATGATGCTGAATCCATCCTTTAAGTAGCATGTGACATGTCAAACTAGAGGGGTTTCATGATGCTGAATCCATTCTTTAAGTAGCATGTGACATGTCAAACTAGGGGCTTTTCATGATTCTGAATCCATTCTTTAAGTAGCATGTGACATGTCAAACTAGAGGGTTTTCATGATGCTGAATCCATTCTTTAACCCATTGACTGCTACCATTTATTGAGAAATTAGGACCTAATTCACGCCAGCATTTTTTAAATTTGAGCTCTTATTTTGAAAAGCCACATTTTGCCTCAACTGGAAGTGAGCTTATCCCTGCCAGCTTTACATTGCCAAGACAACCTCTGTTTACATCATCGGATCATTGCCGGTACACTATAGCACTCCACAACGTCGGCTCGTGCCGTCAAAGAAACGCTGTTTTGACCAAAAATGCCATCTGGGACAAGGAATAGGAGATACAGGCGATTGAAAGAAACGGATAGAATGGATTCTTATGGCGACGGCGATCTAAGATGAAAGATCCAGTGCAGTGCTAACAACACTGCTAGCTAACCGGCTAACGTGAGTAGCATTATGGCTCGATCGATCATATGCACTATAAAAGCGCAATTGCCGAAGGGCTTCGGCAATGGCGCGGAAACGGTTAAGTAGCATGTGACATGTCAAACTAGAGGGTTTTCATGATGCTGAATCCATTCTTTAAGTAGCATGTGACATGTCAAACTAGAGGGTTTTCATGATGCTGAATCCATTCTTTAAGTAGCATGTGACATGTCAAACTAGGGGGTTTTCATGATGCTGAATCCATTCTTTAAGTAGCATGTGACGTGTCAAACTAGAGGGTTTTCATGATGCTGAATCCATTCTTTAAGTATCATGTGACATGTCAAACTAGAGGGTTTTCATGATGCTGAATCCATTCTTTAAGTAGCATGTGACATGTCAAACTAGAGGGTTTTCATGATGCTGAATCCATTCTTTAAGTAGCATGTGACGTGTCAAACTAGAGGGTTTTCATGATGCTGAATCCATTCTTTAAGTAGCATGTGACATGTCAAACTAGGGGGTTTTCATGATGCTGAATCCATTCTTTAAGTATCATGTGACATGTCAAACTAGAGGGTTTTCATGATGCTGAATCCATTCTTTAAGTAGCATGTGACATGTCAAACTAGGGGCTTTTCATGATTCTGAATCCACTCCAAGCATTAAGTTTTGCACAAAGAAAAAACACTCGTTGGGCTAAAAATGGCCATTGCCATAATCACAAATGTGACGAGGTCAGCACATTTGGGCACATTTGGGCAAGTGGCTATATGGCCGAATTTAGCCCAAAGATAGTTTTTTTGTGAAAAACGAATTATTGGAATGGATTCAGAATCATTAAAACCCCCATAGTCTGACACGTCACATGCTACTTAATGCATAATGAAACGTAGAACTTTTTGCCTTATATAGATTGTTAATGGTGGCCATATGGATTTGGCCGCTGTGGCGACCTCCTCGAAGCTCGCCAGGTCGGGTGCCCTATAGCTAAATCATTCGAGCATGACCTGGGCAAAATATGGTGCTTTTAGACGAATTAGCGCAAAATCATATACTTATCTCTTCCTATGCTCCACTACTAGACCATTCGTCCGAGAAAAACAAAAGACAGCCTCCAGTCTCTGGCATTATAGGCCTGTCACAATTATCACCGACAGACTGGCTCGAGTCATTCTACACCTGGCAAAGTTTATCCTCGGTCGTGAATTCTCCCCACTACTAGGTGCTATATGAATAAAGCTTAAGAATATTTATTGTGTGTGTGTGTGTGTGTGTGTGTGTGTGTGTGTGTGTGTGTGTGTGTGTGTGTGTACCTTCGGGGGAGGTGATGGTGGAGGACAGTGGGGTTCCCATGCAGGAGGACTGCTCTATAGCTCCAGACGACGACAGGGTCAGGTTCTCGCTCTCCGGGGTCACGCCGCACTGCCAACGCCAAAGAGACCACATCCACAGTCAACAACCACAGGTGTTCCCATATACAGAATCATGATGTTATTAAGCCATTTTGGGCAGGAACCCCTTTTGGTGTTTTAAATATTATGTTATAATTTAGCTATTGAAAAATAGCAGATCTACAAGCTCATAGCGCGCCACCGAGTGGCGCTGCTACTTTTGAAAAATCGTTAAAATGTGGCGCAAATCATTGAATATGTATTTCAGAGCGAACATTTTTAACTAAAATATTTGCTTCTGGGGGAGTCCCTTGAACTGCATATATTGAGATGGGGGTCCGTGTGGCCCAATAGAGATAATTCTGGGGGTCCTTGACAGGAAAAAGGTTGAGCACCACTGACATAGAAACATGTTTTTTTTCAGAAAAATGTTAGGATTTAGAAGCCTTTTTTTAATAGACTTCAGTCCAAAATGGGTTAAGCATTGCAATATAAATCAAATCGGCACCCTAGGCATGGAGATCGTATCACATCGGGAGGCAAGTGAACCGTCCCACCCCTAATATTGTTTAGACCGATATAGGTTATTGGTTCACCTGGGAATGGAACAGGCCTAGTTTACTGAGGCACTGCACGGACTCTCTGCATTCTATGTACAGTACTGCATACAGTTTACTGAGGCACTGCACGGACTCTCTGCATTCTATGTACAGTACTGCATACAGTTTACTGAGGCACTGCACGGACTCTCTGCATTCTATGTACAGTACTGCATACATGGGCAACTGGCGGCCCAAAATACTGATATATGATTGATTTCAGCTGTTACAATTCCAAACATGACCCGCTTTTATTACTTCAGTCCATATTAGTAACTGAATGACTAGTATTAGAAATGTATTGTCTTTTTTTATGTGTTAAGGATTTCAATACAAATGATAGAAAAAATAGCTGATCTACAAGCTCAGAACGTGTCGCACTGTGACATGTTTTGACCTTGTAGATCAGCAATTTTTGCTATATGCAACATGGCCCTCTGGAGTGAGTGTGGAACTATAGTGGCTCTCTGGAGTGAGTGTGGAACTATAGTGGCCCTCTGGAGTGAGTGTGGAACTATAGTGGCTCTCTGGAGTGAGTGTGGAACTATAGTGGCCCTCTGGAGTGAGTGTGGAACTATAGTGGCTCTCTGGAGTGAGTGTGGAACTATAGTGGCTCTCTGTAGTGAGTGTGGAACTATAGTGGCCCTCTGGAGTGAGTGTGGAACTATAGTGGCCCTCTGGTGTGAGTGTGGAACTATAGTGGCCCTCTGGAGTGAGTGTGGAACTATAGTGGCTCTCTGGAGTGAGTGTGGAACTATAGTGGCTCTCTGGAGTGAGTGTGGAACTATAGTGGCTCTCTGGAGTGAGTGTGGAACTATAGTGGCTCTCTGGAGTGAGTGTGGAACTATAGTGGCTCTCTGGAGTGAGTGTGGAACTATAGTGGCTCTCTGGAGTGAGTGTGGAACTATAGTGGCTCTCTGGAGTGAGTGTGGAACTATAGTGGCCCTCTGGAGTGAGTGTGGAACTATAGTGGCTCTCTGGAGTGAGTGTGGAACTATAGTGGCCCTCTGGAGTGAGTGTGGAACTATAGTGGCTCTCTGGAGTGAGTGTGGAACTATAGTGGCTCTCTGTAGTGAGTGTGGAACTATAGTGGCCCTCTGGAGTGAGTGTGGAACTATAGTGGCCCTCTGGTGTGAGTGTGGAACTATAGTGGCCCTCTGGAGTGAGTGTGGAACTATAGTGGCTCTCTGGAGTGAGTGTGGAACTATAGTGGCTCTCTGGAGTGAGTGTGGAACTATAGTGGCTCTCTGGAGTGAGTGTGGAACTATAGTGGCTCTCTGGAGTGAGTGTGGAACTATAGTGGCTCTCTGGAGTGAGTGTGGAACTATAGTGGCTCTCTGGAGTGAGTGTGGAACTATAGTGGCTCTCTGGAGTGAGTGTGGAACTATAGTGGCCCTCTGGAGTGAGTGTGGAACTATAGTGGCCCTCTGGAGTGAGTGTGGAACTATAGTGGCCCTCTGGAGTGAATGTGGAACTATAGTGGCTCTCTGAAGTGAGTGTGGAACTATAGTGGCTCTCTGGAGTGAGTGTGGAACTATAGTGGCTCTCTGGAGTGAGTGTGGAACTATAGTGGCCCTCTGGAGTGAGTGTGGAACTATAGTGGC
Source organism: Protomyctophum parallelum (assembly GCF_964188405.1). Classification (NCBI taxonomy): domain Eukaryota; kingdom Metazoa; phylum Chordata; class Actinopteri; order Myctophiformes; family Myctophidae; genus Protomyctophum; species Protomyctophum parallelum. The sequence goes on from NC_139719.1 coordinate 40,607,727, forward strand.
CCTCTGGAGTGAGTGTGGAACTATAGTGGCCCTCTGGAGTGAATGTGGAACTATAGTGGCTCTCTGAAGTGAGTGTGGAACTATAGTGGCTCTCTGGAGTGAGTGTGGAACTATAGTGGCTCTCTGGAGTGAGTGTGGAACTATAGTGGCCCTCTGGAGTGAGTGTAGGACTATAGTGGCCCTCTGGAGTGAGTGTGGAACTATAGTGGCCCTCTGGAGTGAGTGTGGAACTATAGTGGCCCTCTGGAGTGAGTGTGGAACTATAGTGGCCCTCTGGAGTGAGTGTAGGACTATAGTCTCCAATGGAGACTGGGGAGACAGCAGGGGTGGGAAACTTTGACGATGGAGACTCTCCATCGTCAAAGTTTCCCACCCCTGCTGTACTGTTTGTGTTTACCTTGCTTACTGTAAGTCATTCTGGGTAAGAGTGTCTGCTAAGTTGTAAACCAGCTGGTTCTCCATTGCTACACCAGCTGGTTCTCAGCATGGTGTCAGTCGTAAATCGTACCTCTTGCTGGTTCTCAGCCGGTTTGCGGCGGCAGTGAACCTCTGACTCGCTGCACGTCTTCTCGTCCTCCTCTTCGGGGAGCACGGAGGAATTCTGGGAAAGCGACCTGAAATTAGAAAGATGTACTAGGATGAGAAACAAAAACATACACACAGAAGAACACTGCTAACATGATAGCATGCTAACATGATTAATGAATAATGGTATTTTTTTTTATATATTTTTTTTTTATCCCACGATTTTGTAACCCATTTCTCACCCCTGTGTCAATCGTCTAATGTGATCCTGGGCTCTACACAGCCTCCATATATGGGGAACATGGGGAGAGCAACGGACTTGAACTCATGCTTCCTTCATGCCTGAGTGTCCAAGTTGCTCCTTTACACCTGACAGGGCGGAGTTTCCCTGGTTGGACATAGCGCGTGGAAGGACCACGTTATTCCAACCAGTTCCTTTCCCCTCCATCAGGCGCCCCGGCTGGCCAGGGGGAGGCAGTTTAGAGACCAGGATTACTGTATGTTTTTTGTGAGGGTACCTACCCTAGGGGACACGGGGAGAACATGCAAAGAATAATGGTCTTACTTGGATCCACTCTTCTTGAGCTTGAGTCCCTGCTGGCCGGAGAGCGTGTGGTCCAGTGGGGAGTGGGAGCGGGCGGGGGCCGGGTGCGTCTCTCCGCTGTACGGGGGCAGCGCTCCGCTGAGGTGGCTGGGGCCCGAGTTGAGCGGGGGCCCCCCGCCCGCCAGCGACGTGCCCAGGGGTCCGTTCAGCGCCTCCAACAGGGACACCGCCTCGTAGCCCGGGGGGATGTGCTCCGACGCCTGGTGTCACACACACACACACACACACACACACACACACACACACACGCACACGCACGAGGGAAAGGTCTGTTTATAGATTTATAGATACAGTATACATTTCGTTCGACTAAATCAACTGTAGATTTAGTCGACTAAAATCATATGGAATTTAGTCGACAAATAAACTAGACTAACACTAAAACATTCCAGGGGACTAAATTAAAACTATTCAAGAGACTATGACTAAAACTAAAAATCTGCTGCCAAAAACAACACTGGAAAGCTAGGCGACATTATAGGGACATACCGAGTGCTGCGAGGTGATGACAGGGTTGAAGGTGGACACTAGGGGACATACGGGGACATACGGGGACGTACGGGGACGTACGGGGACATACGGGGACATACGGGGACATACGGGGCCATACGGGGACATACGGGGCCATACGGGGACATACGGGGACGTACGGGGACGTACGGGGCCATACGGGGACATACGGGGACATACGGGGACATACGGGGACATACGGGGACATTAGGGACATACCGAGTGCTCCTCAGAGTCAGAGGTCTGTGAGGTGATGACAGGGTTGAAGGTGGACACTAGGGGACATACGGGGACATACGGGGACGTACGGGGACGTACGGGGACATACGGGGACATACGGGGACATACGGGGCCATACGGGGACATACGGGGCCATACGGGGACATACGGGGACGTACGGGGACGTACGGGGCCATACGGGGACATACGGGGACATACGGGGACATACGGGGACATACGGGGACATTAGGGACATACCGAGTGCTCCTCAGAGTCAGAGGTCTGCGAGGTGATGACAGGGTTGAAGGTGGACGCTAGGGGACATACGGGGACATACGGGGACATACGGGGACATACGGGGACATACGGGGACATTAGGGACATACGGGGACATACGGGGACATTAGGGACATACGGGGACATTAGGGACATACGGGGACATACGGGGACATACGGGGACATTAGGGACATACGGGGACATTAGGGACATACGGGGACATACGGGGACATACGGGGACATACGGGGACATTGGGGACATACGGGGACATACGGGGACATTAGGGACATACGGGGACATTAGGGACATACGGGGACATTAGGGACATACCGAGTGCTCTTCAGAGTCAGAGGTCTGTGAGGTGATGACAGGGTTGAAGGTGGACGCTAGGGGACATACGGGGACATACGGGGACATTGGGGACATACGGGGACATACGGGGACATTAGGGACATACGGGGACATTAGGGACATACCGAGTGCTCTTCAGAGTCAGAGGTCTGCGAGGTGATGACAGGGTTGAAGGTGGACGGGGACAGAGGGCTCAGCTTCTTCCTCATGGCTCGGATCTGCAGCAGAGCTCGGAACGCTGTCGGGATCAATGCGTGGACAAAGAGAGAGAGAAAACAGAAAGACCAAACGATACGTTAATCACATCAACAACAACCAAAGATTTGGACACATAATAATGGCGCTTGGAAGTGTCCAAGTCATGACGCCATGTTCATGACCAAACGCCTGTCACGAAAATGTGGTCTCACTTCCTTCCTGGACTACAAAGTCACACCTCCATGCAGCCTCCCCCCCCCCCTCTCCACAAGGAGGGGAAGTTCACTAAAGCATTATGGGCATTGTAGGAATTCAGCAATCCAGTCAAACCCTAGCCCCCTTTCTGAAACCAGCTCCTCGCCAGTCGCCCTACACACTTGCCCTCGATATGCGCGTTCACGCGAGGCTGCGCCATATTAAGTGTTGTCCGAAACCAAGCAGCCTTGAGTGGAAGTGGCTTATAAAGCCCTCAAGAGCGAGTCTGTGCCGATCTAGACTCGATTGCCTTGTGCAGCCCTGCTTTCTGTCCGCATGGAAACCGCGACCTACAAATGGAAGTACCACTACAAATAAATGATAAATAAACTCCTCCTAAACAATCTTCATCTGATGCAGAATAGACAACGCTCCAACTGATGTTCACAAGGGCTCTTTATTTACCCCACCGTGAAAAACTATAAATGAAACCACACAAACAAAACAACTTTTAACACAATGATTTATAAACACCATGGATGTAAATGTCATTTTTGACAGTCATGCTGTATTTCCTTTTTCCATATTAATGAAATCCACATGTCACACAAACATACACGATGCAATGCAATATAACTGTACAAACAAAATAACAGGTAACACAATTGCATGATGGTAACCATGGCAACGAATAGTGTCTGTTTCCTGTTTCTTCACAAGGAGGGCGAGTGTATTTCCAAACAGTTTTTTATACCCAGCACCCTAATCAAGGGAACTTGATTCAGCTGGAGGGGCACTTCCTGACGAGGGAACCTCCCGAGAGCACTTCAAGTCAAGGGACTGGTTTCAGAAAGGGAGTAGTAGTCAAACACACAGACTTCATTATGTTTCTGGCTATAGGGTGCACATTTCAAACTGTGCTGCTGTTATGTACTACAAATACAAATACTGCAGTCACTTGAGCCCCAAGAATATCTTAAAAAAGCAATGATTTACATCATCTGTTACCAACCATTAAATGAAATTACTTCTCCTACATTTTTGTTGTTGACATGGACATGTAGGGGGAAAAAAATTTAAAATTCCATTTGTTGGAGTGTTCAAACTTCCAAACTATTATTTTCTTCTCCGTGGGCCTATGCAGGCCGGGTTAGATTTATATTTATTATTATTATATTATTATTATTATTATTATATTTATATTATTTTCTTCTCCATGGGCCTCTGAACTACTCAAACCGTATGTTCCCACAAGGACCCTCAGGTCCTCTGACCAGCTTCTCCTGGTGGTGCCTAAATCAAGGCTGAAGCTCAGAGGGAACCGGGCTTTTGCAGTCGCAGCTCCCAAGCTCTGGAATGAGCTGCCTCTGCACATAAGACAGGCCCCCCACTCTTCAGGTGTTTAAATCACGCCTCAAGACATATTTTTATTCTTTGGCTTTTCCTAGCATAGTATGAGCTTTTTGATGTTGAAAGTGACACTGTGTACTGTATGTTGTTTGTTTTTAAATGAAGTTGTGAATTTTATTATTTTTTTGTAAAGCACTTTGGTACAACTTGTTGTTATTTAAATGTGCTATAGAAATAAAGATGGTATGGTATGGTATGCAGGCCGGGTTAGATTTCTATTTCAGAGAGTGGGCCATTTTCTTTTATACGACAAACTATAAAAACTGACCAAAGTGACCAAAAACAGCAGATCTACACAAGGTCAGATCGTGCAGCATTATATGACACGTTGTGAGCTTAATGTAGATTATTGTTGAATAGAGAAAAAATACAAATAAATGGAAAGATGGCCCTGTTTAAGAGCAGGGCTCTGAGGAGGGCCAGGAAGATCATGGCTGACCCCGCACACCCAGAAGAAGATCATGGCTGACCCCGCACACCCAGAAGAAGATCATGGCTGACCCCGCACACCCAGAAGAAGATCATGGCTGACCCCGCACACCCAGGAAGATCATGGCTGACCCCGCACACCCAGAAGAAGATCATGGCTGACCCCGCACACCCAGAAGAAGATCATGGCTGACCCCGCACACCCAGAAGAAGATCATGGCTGACCCCGCACACCCAGAAGAAGATCATGGCTGACCCCGCACACCCAGGCCACAGTCTTTTGACCCCGCTCCCCTCAGGCAGGAGGCTGCGTTCCCTAAAGACTAAAACACTCAAACAGTTTTTTCCCCATGACAATCCGGCTCCTCAATTCTGCTGGTCCAAACTATTCATTATACGTATTTATTATAATTTTTATTTCATTTCACTATCATTTTGCACTATGTTGTTTTTGCACTATCTTGTCCTGTTTTGCACTTAAATGTCATAACTGCACTCTGCTGTTCACCGAACCAAATTCCTAACATGTTTACATGTAATGGCAATAAAGTCTTCTGATTCTGATTCTGATTCTGAAAGATAGGTTACGCCAGGGTTGCTATGGTTACACCTACTGTACTACAGTGTGAAGATACACTGCAGTGAAACAGTGGAACACTGCAGAGTGGAACACCACTTACAGTACCTACATACGCCACTAGATGGCACAAAGGTTCACCTGCTGGGAACAGTCTACTCTACTCCCTACTTTACAAGAGAATGAACATAGTAACAAATTAACAGAATGGCACAAATAATAAGCTCAGTTAACCCATTCTGACCTGAGATCAGATTCATACGAGGTTTCCACTGGACACACACTGGTCTGATTATTAACCCATTCTGACCTGAGATCAGATTCTAAAAATGTCAGTCGTTTTAGATTTTTCAAAAATAGCAGACCTACAAGCTCATAGCGCGCCACTCGGTGGCGCGCTATGAGCTTGTAGATCTGCTATTTTTCAATAGATAAAGCATAACATGATGCTAACGTCAGAATGGGTTAAAATGTAAATCGTTGCTGTCGGGAGGTAACCTCATTTTTGATAATTTTTGTTGCCATAAATCAGTGCTATTGAACAGATGCTGTATTTATCTGGTACCATTAGGAGTGATAACAGGCAAACGTTGATCACAACAACCATTATTCTACATTATCTAATAGACTTTGTGTAAATTAGGTAATAGCATACGTTTAACCCATTTTGACCTGAGATCAGATTCTATAAAAATGTCTTCTACATCCTGATAGTTTTCTGAAAAAGCTATGTCTTCTATGTCAGCTGTCGTTCTTCGATTTTTCAAAAATAGCAGACCTACAAGCTCGTAGCGCGCCATTCGGTGGCGTGCTATGAGCTTGTAGATCTGCTATTTTTCAATAGCTAAAGCATAACATAATGCTAACACCAACAGTGGTTACCGCCCCAAAATGGGTTAACAATAATTTGGTTTCATTTTACACGCTCAAGAGTTACATCTTTGTTAAACGTCTGCATTACTATACAATAATCTACACAATTAGTGAATGTAGAAGAATTGTAATTATTTTGATCAAGGCTTGCCTGTTATCTCGGTATACCGACATCAATACAGCATGGAAATGTGGACAACATCATATCCAACAACAACAACAAAATATTCGACGTTTTGGGTCTGATCAAATGGTGGTCCGTACATGGCTCAAAGGTCCTGAAAAGAGTTGAAAACCACTGATATAAGCCATCAGAAGACTGACATTGCCTATTATATGTATGAGATGAAGTTACAAAGAAGGCAGTTATGTTGCTTGTATGTATTGTGTAGGCCATTGGGGCTGCTATCTATACTTTGTAACCCAATTATTAGTTTGGCTTCCTCTGCGGTTTGCTCTGCAGATTGTTATGATCATTTAGAAACAATGGACGAGACAAATCAGACGGGAGAAAAAAAGCTTTCTCTATATATACACAACTGTCAAAAGGAGGAGTCGCCATCACATGACACGATGACAAAGACACTGATTCACCACCAGGCTTGTTATCCCATTTTGGGCGGGAACCCCTTTTGGTTTTTGCATTATGTTATGCTTTAGCTGTTGAAAAATAGCAGATCTACAAGCTCGTAGCGCGCCACCGAGTGGCGCGCTACGAGCTTGTAGGTCTGCTATTTTTGAAAGATCGAAGAACGACTGACATAGAAACACAGCTTTTTCAGAAAACTGTCAGGATGTAGAAGACATTTTTAAAATCTGATCTCAGGTCAAAATGTGTTATGGAGGGTTGGATTTACTGGGGGGTTTTGAGGGGGACTATAGCCCCTCCTATGTCCAGCTTTGAGGGTTTGTGTAAATACAAATATTGTCCTAATTTAAGGCCCAAACCACACCAGCTGCAACTCCTTGTGTGTGTTGATTTCGTCGACTAAAACTAAGACGAAAAATGTCCGTCGACTACCTTTTTCCAAGAATAAATGGATTCTAAATGAAAACTAAGCTATGATGACTAAGACTAAGACTACTGACAATTTCATCAACAAATAAAAACTAGACTAAAATGTTAGGATATGGACTAGCGGACAAGAGATCCAGTATAAGTCATTTTACACTTGGTTGCATGCTGAAAATAGCAGATCTACACGCTGCGACTCGTTGTGAGCTTGTAGATCGGCTATTTTCAGCAAGTGTAAAAACAGTCATTACGACGGCATCAAGGCCCGACAAAACACACTTTAGTCAACTGAATCAACCGTAGTTTTAGTCGACTAGAATCCTATGATATTTAGTCGACTGAAACTAGACTAACATGGCATGGCATATGTAGGGATGGGTATCGTTAGGATTTTTTCGAGTCCGGTACCGATTCCGGTTCTGCTTATCGATTCCGGTTCTTAACGGTTCCCTATTTCGGTTCCAAAATGGTATAAAATAACTTAAATAAGAGGTCAAATGTTTATTTAACAAAAAAGCTCAATGTCAATTTGAGTATATATATAATGTACAATGAATAGTGTAACATCCTCTCCTTTATTGAGCCATTTGTGGATAATATAGTGATTATTTTAAATATAATATATCTATTCTGTATTTACCCAGGGCAATAGTGTTGTAGGCTACTTCTCTTACTACTAACTACTGACAATGACAAATAAAAGCATGTCTGAGATCTGAGAGCAACACACACACACACACACACACACACACACACACACACACACACACACACACACACACACACACACACACACACACACACACACACACACACACACACACACACACACACATACACACACACACACACACACACACACACACACACACACACAAATTAGCATTCTCCAGCCGATAGGTGAGAACGGCTTTGCCGACGTGCGAATGGTGGGATCATTGAAAACAAAGGCGGCTTGCAGAAATGTGCATGCTGCCAGAGTAGGCTATCATTTGTTGTTTTTCTTGTTTTTTCGACACCTCTCTTCGACAGTTCGACTGCAAGCTCTAAAGTTAATTAGAGTTTAGTTTAATTAATTTAGAGTCTAAACTAATTGAGCCTCTGGAGTCTGGACCTTACGCCGTGATCACACACACGCATCCGAGGTGGGTTGATGTTGATTCAATGCTGTGCAGCGCACAAACATGCATGATCATGCAGTGAGGCAACTCAGGCAGCAGGGCACAAGACTCCTGTCCCCTCTCTTAAAAGTTTCCTGCCATAAACTTCACTTGAAAATTACGTTTAAGAAACTTTAATTTCATTAATTACATTGACAATGAATGACCAAGTTTTGAGTGATTGTGTAAACACTCAAAAGAATATATATATATATTTTAATATAATTTTTATCCCACGATTTTATAACCCATTTTTCACCCCTGTGTCAATTATCAATTGTGATCCTGGGCTCTACACACCCTCCGCCAACCTAGTCCCCATATATGGGGGACAAGGGGAGAGCAACGGACTTGAACTTGTGCTTCCTTCATGCCTGAGTGTCCCAAGTTGCTCCTTTACACCTGACAGGGGGGAGTTTCCCTGGTTGGACGTAGCGCGTGGAAGGAACACGTTTTTCCGACCAGTTCCTTTCCCCTCCATCAGGCGCCCCGGCTGGCCAGGGGGAGGCAGTTTAGAGACCAGGATTACTACTTGTTTTTTGTCAGGGTACCTACCCTAGGGGACACGGGGAGAACATGTGAGGGTGCCTACCCTCGGGGACACGGGGAGAACATGTGAGGGTGCCTACCCTAGGGGACACGGGGAGAACATGTGAGGGTGCCTACCCTAGGGGACACGGGGAGAACATGTCAGGGTGCCTACCCTAGGGGACACGGGGAGAACATGTGAGGGTACCTACCCTAGGGGACACGGGGAGAACATGTGAGGGTGCCTACCCTGGGGGACACGGGGAGAACATGTGAGGGTGCCTACCCTAGGGGACACGGGGAAAACGTGCAAACTCCACACAGAAAGGCCCTTAATTTCGCCAACCCCGCGTCGGGTATGGGCACTGCTAAATCCCCAAACAGTGTATTTAGAAAGATGGAACGAAAATGGAGCCCATAATGTTTCTAACAGTCGCTGATGGAGCGTGGGTGTAGTTCTGATGGAGCGTGGGTGTAGTTCTGATGGAGTGGGTGGAGTTTTACATGAGAACAGTCTAGCAATCAAAACCATTCAGTGCTGTTTGGAGAACGGGCTTTCATGTG